>NC_092865.1:22897346-23010203 GCF_032062135.1 Pyxicephalus adspersus | reverse complement strand
TGTACAGTATGTGCTGAAGATATTCTACGGTATTAAGCTAGGGCTTACTTTCGGGGGAGGGCTTATATTTCGAGCTTGCTGGAAAACAGCCAAAAATCCTGCTAGGGCTTACTTTCGGGGGGTGTCTTATTTTCGGGGAAACACGGTAGATAGACACAATACAGTGAGAATTGTTACCTTAGAGTGATGGCCTGTAGGTGTGTTACTGCCAGGATCAACAGGTAAAAGTAAAGGCAAACAAGCCTGGCAAAACAAAACTGTAGCTTTCTTCGAACTTCGAAGGAGTATATCCTAAAACTGGCTACAATGTATTACATGTTTCTTCTTTTATGATATATATATATATCTTGCTCGAATCAGTCTTGCTCAAATCAGTCAGAGACTTGTGTGAGCCAGTTAGTTGCTTATCCGAGCACCATTTGTTGTTGCTGACATTTCTTGTAATAAGGATACAGGCTTGAGCCTGCATTGAATTTTAACCTGGAAGCCTGTTGTCTCATGTTTGGACCACTTTGACACCCCATTGCTATGGGTGATCCCACTATGTGTTTGTATATATATATAATATCTAAATATATATACACAAAATTTGGCATACATATAGCTGCTAAAAATAGTTCCCTAAATCTGAGCACAATTTTGTTTGTTTTGTTAAATTTAAAACTCTAGGATTATAGAGCTATTTTTAAAATTTCTTTCAGATCATTGACAGAGCCATGTGAACAATGTTGAATGTCATGATGTCAGGTCTTAAAGAAGTTCCTGTACTTACAGACCTGCAGAATTAAACTCTAAAGAAAATCCATAAGCAGCATATGATGTAAATATTAACTATAAAATATTATAATATTCGTATGACAAGCGCCTGTCATACTAAATTATAAAGAAGTGATGTGCCAACTTTCAGCATTGAGAGACTGAAGAAAATAAAAGATCTGGAAGACTTTTAAGTGTTAAATTGTTGATCATGTCTTGATGGCTTGATTTTGGCAGATCAGTGACTCTTAAACACTTAAACAATTGCTAAGACACTAGAGATATTTATGGAATGTGTTGGGTTTATACTTCATAAGTAGTTGGGTATGCAGAAGTTGTTGGTGGGTGCTAAAAATGTTTGACTGCGGAGCCAAGTTGAATTTGGAGCATTTTGAATAAACAGTGAGAAAAGCTATGGAATGATATTATCTTTTTGCAGAACAATGCATCAAATCACAAGGCCCAGTAAACCATGAATGTTTTGAAGAATTTGGGTATTTTGAGTATACAGACCAGTGTTTCTCAACAAGGGTCCCTCCACAGGTTGCCAGGGATTCCTTGAAAAATGAACAATTGGTGACTCTCAGGTCAGTTTAACTGACGCCAATTATATTTTTGGGGTGAAATTCTTTTCACTGGGCTGCAATGTACCGTGAACTGTGGATTTATTAATTCAAGCAGGAATTCATCAAGACTTGAAAGTTATTTCAAGGTTTCCCCCATGTTAAAAGGGGTCAAGAAAGGCAGTTATAGACCCTACTCAGCAGACCTTGCTCAATTTAATTATTCGGAAATGTTTATATGATTCAGAGTTGATAGAAGAAACATAGCACTATTTAAATGACCAGACATTTTTTAGAAGGGTAAAAGAAACTCGAAAAACCTTGAACTATAGCAAGTGTGTTTGTGTTACTATAGCAAGTGTTTTTTTAAATAGTATGTTCTTTTATCGCTCTAGCTCATTCACTTGTTGGTTAGGTCCAGATTTTTTTTAACTCACCCTTTCTACAGATAAATACCGCTATCCTGTGGTATAGAACTTCCTTGCCTCTCACTAAAATATAAAAGTACTAAACCATCTGTGTGCCTTCAGACAATACTTGACAACAACCTAACAATATATATTAAACATATTGCACAGGACTCCAGGGCTGGGTTTTGGATGAGCGGTATATTCCCCTCTTCTTTAAGTTGTCTTCACTCTAGAAAAAAGGTTATGTACTGTGAAAGGAGTTCAGTGAGTTTTTTGGTGTTTAATGATTGCAGTACTGTGGAATGGGAGGAAATGATCTGGGTGGGCCTTCCTATCCCACCCCAGTACATGCCAGGTTTTCAAGACAGCCAGACAGGTAGCAGAAAGGTGCAGGCTGTGTCCCAGTTTTTGGAGAAAGGAAAGAATTACCTGTGAAACTGGTATATGAGGGAACAAGGTGCCCTTCTGGACCAACCAGGTGGACAGACTTTTTCGTTCTCTCCTACCAGTGAGTCGTAATGTTTTGTATTACTTTTATCTGCTGAAGTGAAGCTATTAGATTTGAGACCAAATAAATAGACTATATTCTGAAGCGCTGCAATGTCCTGGGTAGTTGCTGATCCCTGTAATGCGCAATACTTTCTCAATGCCATGTTAACAGTTCAATAGAATTAGATATAAGGCAAATGATATACATTCTATTAGCCAGCCTTTCTTGACCATTTCAACATGGGGGAAACTTTGAAATAACTTTCAGGTCTTCAAGAAAACCCCACTATTATTTATCCACAATTTTTTAGCATGGAAGCCTCTTACATTGTTGGCCAGTGGGAAAATGTCACCCATACAGATAGCCAAAAAGATAATTAGCATCAGTTAAACTGACCTAGGAGACACAATGTTCCAGACCAGAAAATATTGTTCTGTGATTGTTGTCCTTCTGTGCTGACAAGATGTATTGCTTTCATTCAATGATATTAGTAGATAGGAGCAAAAACTCGGTGAATGACTTTGACCTGTCATATTACTGTACCTTAACATCCTTTATATTATCAATAAGTAATGAAATAGAACTTGCATTTGGTTTCTCCTAGTAAGGCTCATTACTCATTAATGACAGGGCTGATACTGATGTTCAGATCTCTGCTCTAATATATCTGACATGTCATCCTGCTGTGACTGCTGTTATCTGCCATCGGGTGCTTTTAACAAGCAGTTCTAACTAAGAACAATGAGAACCTGGATTAACGCAGGTAAAGCCATTAGATGAATTGGGGTGCCAAGCAATGATAACCAGGACAGAAAAAGTATATATTAAATAATGAAAAAATTATTAAAATAAGAATTCAGATGCAACCCTTCCAGTCCAGCAGATGGAAGAAAAGAAAACCTTCAGGGATCTGGGTTCATTTTATCATTGTTTTCATGTTGATATGTGTTACCATTTTTGCTGTATACAAATATGCATGGCAAAAAATACAAGATCTCTATGTGTTGGATTTTGCCCTCAGACACAGCTGTCTCACATTGAAATTCTGAAATAACTCATCCATGAAGTGTTTTTAAGTTCCATGTGTAATATTCAGCTTCAGCTATTGCTCTCCGCATCCAAATTTTTTTTACACATGCTAGAGAGTGATCAGTAGTTGAGAGCACCACCTGCTGGCTGACTACAATATTACACTACAATGCAAAACTTTTCCTAAAACAGAGGGCCTGATTTATTAAAGCTCTCCAAGACTGGAGAGGATACACTTTCATCAGTGAAGCTGGATGATCCAGCACAATTGCAATGGATCTGGTCCAGGACATTTGCTAACAAAGAGCAAATGACTTTAATGAAATCCATTCCATGTTTGCTGAATCATTCAGCTTTACTGATGAAAGCGTATCCTCTCCAGCCTTGGAGAGATTTCATAAATCAGGCCCAGACTGTCCAGCTGCAGTCCTTAAGGGCCACATAAAGACCAAGCTAAAACCTTTCTTACTTTTTTAAATCATACTTTTTTAAAGTCACTGCTGTTTTGCTCTTTGGGACTGGAGTTAGACATCTGCCCATAACCAATACAGTTTAGGATATACAGTATTTGACTATACTATATAATCCTTTCCCCCAAAGTATTCAGACTAATGAGTTGTGTTAATGATATGCAGTTGTTGACTAGTTTCCAGAAGTCATTAGCTAAGCCCTCATTTTCCTATCTATTTCTCTGATGATTGTAGTTATGCATATAGCAAAAATCAATGATACGTCTGTCACAGGGTAATTAGGTGTGTTTTTAAAACTTGAGCTACAACTGATAGCCTGCTTTGAGGTGTGGAACAGGAAAAATGAGGGTGCCCAACTTGGGAAAAAAATCAGGTCTCTGGGTACTGTCAGGGGCAGAGATTTAGTTTTCCAATTATGAGCTGATGAGTTCTTTGCAAGCTGAATAGTTTATATTTGGCAATGATTTCTGTAAACATTGGGAGATGAGAGGATTTTAAGTTGCGGATAAGTATAGGCTGCCACTAGGTGTATTGATTGGTTGAGATCTGACAAACCCCCCCCCCCCCCCCCCCCCATCAGCATATCGCTGTAAGAAGAAAAGTCTTTCTGCCAGATTGGAAACATAAAGTAATAATGTAATGGTCTCTTTGTGAATAATGACATTTGATTTGCAGCTAGATAGCGTAGATGTTAACTTGGTAAAAAAACAATCTCTATGCTCCCGGTTGTGTATAAATAAAAGACCCACAGTTGGTTATATTGCCAACCAGATAATTAACAAAGTTCAAGTTTGGCTATTCCCAAAGTCTAAAACATGACTCTGTTTGGCTGAACTGCTCTCAAACTGAACAGAGGTATGTCGGAGCCACACAAATGACCTTGATAAATAAGAGTAACTCCAGATATAACTTAGATTCCATTTTACATACCCTGTGCCCATTTCCGCCACTGTAAATCACTTAAAGCTAATTAACAAATGTAACATGGATGAGTCAACATTTTGTGTGATGACAGGTCTACATATATTTTATTATTCATCTTATTTGCCTTTCAAACATTTTCTATGGAGATGCAGATGTGGTCCAGAAATCTTTTTAGCAGCTCAGTAAGCATCTACATTTGAATTGCCTATTTTTCCATCTATTTAACCTGATCCTTTCACAGAAGGATTTTCCTGAATCTGCAGTAATAAATTTAGATTTTGCAGGCGAGTGACATTGAATATTTTTATGTTATATGGATTATATTTCACAATGAAAGGACATAAAGATTTGGGATGGTTCAGATTGAATATTCCAAACTTTGGAACAATAACATATTAAAGGGATATAGTGCTTTGTGAACATGTAGTAATTATTTATCAGTTAGATTTAGGACTATATTAAACTGATTATGAATATTTCATATTTAGCAATTGTGCTGGTGATCTGCTCTCAAACATTCTTGCTGAGTCATTTTGCAGCTATGTTGTGACAAGTCTCATGGTCATAATATTTTTTTGCAGTTAAAGTATATTTTAAACACACTCGGATGAATGGGTCAGAGGAGGGTCATGTTCCTATCCCTCTGCTTTTCCATTAGTGGCAGAAAAAACACATGATGGAAACACACAATAGAAAGGCCAGTATGTTTATCTTCGTAAAAGAGATGTTTAACCTCCCAACCGTTAAGCCCGCACTTTTCCGTACTAAAAAAAGTTGCAATTATCGTTAACCCCGAACTTTTCTCCCTACATTAAAATCCTCACTTACCTGGTCCCGCTGTGCTCATCCAGCGTCGTGTCTGTGTTCCAGCGTCGTCCTCCAGCGTCGATCTCCCTCTCCAGCGTCGGGTGCCTTCTCCTATACCAGCGGGACCGGTAAGATGCCGGCCGGCTTCTTACCTGGTCCCGCTGATCATCCAGCGTCGTGCTCGTTCCAGCGCAGGGTGATCTCTGAAACAAGAAGCCGGCCGGCGGGGGAAAAAAAAGCCGGCCAGCTTCTCCCTGCGTGCGTGCGCGATGCGGTCGGCGCGTGTGCGGGAAATTCAAATTGAAACTCATTCAAACATTTTGTATTGGATTGAATACAAAGTCCTGTATACCTATAGGTATGTGACGGACACTAGGGAGGTGTTTTAGAAAAATATATTACTATACAGTATACCGAATTATCGCATTTTCAGTATTGGATTGAATACAAACTCCTGTATCCAATCCAATACAAAATAATAGAAAATATATTTATGTGGTTTTGTCTATAGGTATGTGACGTTGGACACTAGGGAGGTGTTTTAGAAAAATATATTACTATACAGTATACCGAATTATCGCATTTTCAGTATTTTTCATTTATTTATGTATTCTTGTTTAAGCTGAATTTTGTGTTTTTCCTTTAATTTTATTAAAAGTATTTTTTTTTTTTTTTACATGATTGTGTGTTTCAAACATTTTTTATATTCATTATATCTACTAGACCCCTATTAGGACATATTTCTGTAAGTTACAGGTCTACAATTTAAAAAAAAAAATTTCATGAAAACCTGTAACGCTTTTGGTACAGAAATCTAGACATCAGTGTAACGCCCAGGTGGTTAATAGAGGTATTGAAAAACAAATATACAGGTTAATGTACTAAATCATATAAACATTAGAATATTTACTAAAAAGTTTTGTTTTCCTTTAAATAGGAACTGTTTTAGGTTCATGTATAGCAACCAATCAGATTATTGCCTACAAACCAAAGTAACAGCTAAAGAACAAAGAAGCAAAACTGTTCTGTTCAACAGCCACCAATCTGAAACATGTATAAAGTAATTCAAAACTCAGGGGGAAGGCTTCAAACCACCCCTTATTAAACTATTCACAACTGAGGATGTTGGACACTCCACTTATACTGGGTCTCACTTTCTACAACTAGAAAGTGCTTTACTATGCACAAACCAACATAACAACACCATTTTTCTAGCTGAGTTTTACATATTACACTAATGACTGAGGAAAGGTATAGCTTGGAAATTAAAGTCAAACTCTCTTTTAGATAGTATGCATCTGAATTTGGGAGATCTTTGCAGGCACAAATAAGAGAATGTATTTTCTTCCCAGGAATGTAACTTTTTTGACAAGATAGCAATGTTTACAGTGTACAGAATGAGTACATGTGGAATAGGGAATATACAGTTTAATGTACAGAATGAAGACGAGTGAGATAGATAATGTACAGTAAAGCATACAGAATGAAGCAGCGTGGAATAAGGAATGTAGAGCACAGAATGAATATTTGTGGAAATGCAGAATAGGTAAAGTGCAGTACAATATACAGAATATGGAGGTGTGGAATATGGAATTTACAGTGCAGTATACAGAATGAGAGAAGGTATGGAATAAGGAATGTACAGTGCACAGGATGTGGAATCAGGAATTTAAAGATTAGGGTGATGCTGAAAAGAAAACGTAAAACGCAGCATAAAAAATAGGAATAGTTGGCATTTATGACATTCAAAATCTTTGTATATAGGGCTAGTGCATGACAAACGCTTAAGAAAAAAAGGAACAACAGGTTAATCTGCAACATAATATTTTTGAGCATCCTCAAACATATTTAACTTGATTTTTCAAGTAATGATGAGCTCATATTGGTTCGTAATCTTGATGAGTAGCTCATTATTTATTAGCTTTACAGGACATTGTGATTTCCAGTTCAGATTCAGAATTCCTCTATATTCTGAACTACTTAAACCTCCCTCCCATGCTGTTGTTTATGCTGATGTTTACACTGTCAGCACAGAGGTTTTCAGGCATGCCATTTTCTAAAATGAGGGCCAAAGCCTAACTAAACCTAACACACTACTCAGCCAATCAGTGCACTGAAGTTGCATTTAGGGGGTGGGCATTGCAACTTGCAAGTGCTCGAAACTTACAGTTTTCTTTCTAGAAAATCAGCAATCCTGGCCCTGGTGGTGGTGGTGTTGGGAGTTTCCTCTGCCCTACCAAATCCAACAATAGTTTGCACATGTGTATATGCTGCTCTGCAAGCTACTGTGAGAGCAGTAACATCTCACTCGTGGCAACTAGTGTTGGTCGAATAGCTCACTATTCGATTCGGCAGCTATTCGGCCAAATATAGCAAAAAAATTCGGGTGGTCAAACATCGAATTCGAACACCATTAAAGTTAATAGGAGAAAAATTCGGGTTTGTTTCAGCACTGTGTAGAGCTTCTACAGCCTCCAAACAGATGTAAAACGATACATTATAAAAGGATACATAAAAAGATACCGTATTTTTCGCTGTATAAGACGCTCCGGAATATAAGACGCACCCAATTTTAAAGGAGGAAAATTTAGAAAAAAAAGATTCTGAAAGATTATTCCCCTTCTGATTACTCATGTGCCATTCATACCGGTATTCCCCTTCTGATCACTCATGTGCCATTCAAATTCCCTTTTTGATCACTCTGTCATTCAAAATTCCTTTCTGATCACTCTGTCATTCAAATTCCCCTTCTGATCACTCTGTGCTTTTTTTCCACTGTATGGCAGTTAGGACAGGGAACAGCAGGTGGCGCTGTGCCGGCTTCTTTCGCTAGGCGGGTGTACGCGCATACTCGAGTCCGGACCGCGGTAATCCGCGATCGCTGGCCGCGCGTACTTTCGCGCTTCCAGCGAGCGCGGATTTCATTGATGAATCAGGGGCAGTATCTCCATTCAACCTCTATTGCCCTCGTATTGCCTCCAGGATCAGGGGAGCAGAGCTGTCAGCATAGTAAAGCTCCGCTGATTGCTCTGCTCCCTGAGGAAAGGGAAACCCTGATGACAGCAAAGGCATCATCAGGATTTCCCTTTTCTCAGCAACTCAGGGAGCAGAGCAATCAGCAGAGCTTTACTAGTTAGCAGTCTTTCTTGACCTTTTCAACATGAGGGAATCCTTGAAATACCTATTAGGTCTTCAGGAACCCCTTTCTATTACAGCTCACAGTAAATTGGCTTGACGGTGTTTGGGAAGAAAGCCTCCCAGATTGCTGGCCAATGGGAAGAATAGCAGATAGCTCAAAAGATCAAATTGACTTGGGGGCACAGATTGCTCATTGTTTATGGAAACCCCTATCAATCTCTGAAGGAACCCTGGTTGAGAAACACAGGTCTATAGGCTGTCCACATTCCTGTTCATTGACAAATTATAGGTTCTTTTGTATAAATACCCCCCACCTGCTGATTTGACTGCAATTTACATGCTGCTCCATTGTACCCCTAGGTAAATGCATGGTATTTACAGAAATGAAGCAGCATGTAACTTTCTCCTCAGGTGAACATTTCAATTTGCCCTAAAATCGGAATTCTAGTGTTACCATCTTGCACAGTTATACAGGCTACCCTTCTGCATTGAAATTGTTTACTCTGATTATACTGTAAACTGTGCACTTCTCGCACTGTCCATTGTAAGCTGCAGCAAGACAGATACCCCCTCATTTCCTGACTGAATGACAATCTGCATCTTGCTCTTTCTTTTCCAACTTTACTCACCCTGGTCAGCCTCTTTCACTTTCTGAATATCATTTCTTAATTACAGAGGCTCAGATTCGCATGTGGGCATGTGGGCTTTTATTTAAAGCAGCCTAAATGCAATTCCCCCCATTATTTTGATGATTGCATAACATCTACCCAGTTTACTGCTTACATCAGAGCTGGGGGGTCTTGAGTGGGGTACTGAGGTTGGATGTATTATTGTTGGGAAGCCATGTAGAGCAGTTCGCTAGTTCATCATAGTAGCATCTTGTAAGGTGGTGCCAGAGAAGACAAAATATCAGCAGGATAAACTTCAGTAAGAATGAACATTGTGACAGAGTCTCTTTAAAGCATCTAATATATGAAAACTATAGGAAAGAAAATGCCTGTGTTGCCCACAACAACCATTAAGATCCTTTACTTCCTAACTTATCCACACTGGAAAAAAGAAAGCTTAATTATTCTTTTTAATTTTGGCGTACACAGGACAGAAGACATCGACAAGCAAGACATATTTCAAACAGACATGCATACAATTCGATGCAATCTACCAGGCAAGCTGGTCATGGGGGTTTCATGCTTTTAATTCCTGTGATGAATGCTTTCAGTGGGTTCTACATTCTCACATTAGCAGACAATATGTTCCTTGTTATTTTCTAACAAAGAACTTTGATGGAAGCAGAGCTTTTACAGAATGAACCAGCTATAAAAGAAATGTTCTTGGGTGTGAACTTTTATGAAAAAAGTTATTCATTTAAGTATATTATAATGCCAAGGTCTGTGAAAATGAACCCATAATGAACTAAATGACAATAAGGCAGGAGAGCACAATACATGAATCACAAAAGGTTGTTTTTGTCATTTATAAATATGGGAGCAAATCTGCAGTCAGTTAGAAATGGTAGCAGAAGAAGGCGTAACATAACACAACACACATAATAATAAAACTCTGAATATAACGCATAGCTGCCTTGTTCCAAGCTACATTACAGGCATTGGTTGATTACTGTTCTATTTCCTTTTTAGAAAAAAATACATTTATTTATTGTTCAGAATGGACCAGTAGATATCTCATTCAACACTATTTGTGCATAGAATGTTGTAAGTTATTTTGTAAAGCTATAGATTTCTAGCAATACCTAGTATGCAGCTGTAAAAACTCTACTTCACCCTAAAAAGTCTATCTGCATATTTAGAGTCTTATCCAGCTTTGGAATATATTTATTCTTTTATTGCTCTAGGTCAGACGA
Source organism: Pyxicephalus adspersus (assembly GCF_032062135.1). Classification (NCBI taxonomy): domain Eukaryota; kingdom Metazoa; phylum Chordata; class Amphibia; order Anura; family Pyxicephalidae; genus Pyxicephalus; species Pyxicephalus adspersus. The sequence continues at coordinate 22,999,755 of NC_092865.1, read as the reverse complement.
TAGAAAAACAAATATTTCCCCAAAAATGTAGTGATATAGAATTGAAAAGGAGGTAAACATAATCTTTACACAGTTTTCACAGCTGCTGTCTAGGGATTTCTAGAGAGCTGTAACATGATAGAAGGATCAATGAAGGGCTTACAACACCCTACAAGAGGATATTAGGGCCTGTATAAGATTGTACATAGGTGTTTTGCTGTATATTTAAAGCTTTATATATGGGATTCAGGCCCGGAGTGTCCTGGAAGGAATGAGTGGGCCTGATGCTCCATCCCTTTTTCAGGCCAGAAGTTGGTGATGGCTCTGGTGCACCTGGCCATTATTAATAAAAGGGAGCAGGTGTTTTAGACAGAGGGAGAGTTGCAGCTTGAGAGGAGGTGTGCCTCAGGCAGAAAGGTTGTGTGAAGCCTGTGAGCTGAGAGAAGGTCTCCCACAATTTAGGTCTTGGTAGACAAGAGCCAGGAGGCTAAATTTGGTGTTTTTTGGCATGCTGTAACAAAAACATTGTTATTTTTGCAAAATAAGTGGGCAAAGCACCCTGAAATTGAATTTAAAGTCTGAAGGACCTTTCTTCAGCGAGTGCATTTGATGCAAATTTTCCACACTCCCCAATCAGAATACGGGCATTGAATAATCTGAAGCAAAACTTTTTGAGATGTCTTAGCATAACCATAGACTATGTACATTTATGTAAGTGTATATTCAGGTTCACAAAACACCTTACAATCTCGTAAATGTGGGCCTTCAGTCTGTATCTATTTAAGTACCACAAGTTTTCTGGTACAGTAGTATAAGAGCAACAAAAAGCGTTAATTGTAGTGATATATTTTTGGATCATCCATAATGGCCAGAAGACATCTAGTAGGATTGCAAATACTGTGAAAAGAAAAGCTGTTAGCTACAAAAGTAGTCACCTTTAACCAAAAATAGTCTGATAATGGGACATACTTCCAGGTGATATATAAAGATAACTACCTTCAATCATTTGATATTTATAACAAAACAGTTTATCTTCTTCACATCTGTAAAAATCCTATTTGGGTAAAATACACCTGGTAGAGATATTTTAGGTGTATCATTTTGTCTCTGGATGAGCTCACAGAATCAACCTAAATTCCAATCATCTACAGTCAGATTTAGAAGTTTGCTTTCTGTTTACAATTACTGTGGGTTTAGCTTAAAATTTATTAGGATCAGTTTTTAAATACTATCTGTGTTTTCCTTTTCTAGTGACATGCCTTTTTTCTTGTCCCTGGGTCCTAGAAATAGGTGATGAATACCTTGAAACTGAAAACTAAAGCCACTTTGCAAAATACAGGTTTAGGCAGGTGGTTATTGCAGGAAGGGACAGGTGATGTCCATTGTACAATATTAAAAGCTGAACTCTCGGGTAAAGAATGAACTGCTGTGTTCCTGCACAAGAGTCATGTCATTCCAGCACGACCAATCAAGATGGCCAAATATCGACTTTAGGAAAAAGGAAGGAAGACGGCTGTGATCTAGATTTAGTTCTGCTTTAAAGGCTGATATAACTTGCCAGCCGTACACAGCACTGTATTAAAGCTTAATAAAACCCATCACATATATGTTAATAACAAGAAAAAAAATTGGTTATCATTCCTGTGACCATATATCAACACATAGCAGATGCTGTGATCATACAATTTACTGTCCACGATTTATGTTACAAGGTAGTATTTTTTAAGAAGAGATCATGTCTACACCATTAGATTATCCAGTTAATTATGTTTTATATACAATGATTTACACAACATATTACAAACAAAATTCTATATACACATACATTAGTACATGAAAAAAAAGGGTGATTCAAGCTAATTGAATATATCAAGGATCCTGAAGTCGTATATACTAAGCTAACAATAGGAGCAGCTCAAGGCCATTCTACATTCAGATCAATACATCTTACTACAAGCCATGTGGTAATTGTCTACACAGAAAAAGCATATTTCACTGGATTCTAGCCTAACAGGAAAGATGACTATTTCTTCTTTAAATATTAGGAAATATTTCCTCGTACTAATATTCAGCTAAGTATTTGCAGCTTGAGATTCTCAGTAAGGCTTTAAACAAGACTGCCTGTACTGAAGTAATATACACTATATTATACATAATATGCAGCCACAAACAGAACAAGCTTTGCTGCCTCAGTGTGTAAGTGGTGTTGATGCACTATCATTTCCTAAGGGCAAGTTAATATTTTAATACCTATTTCGCTTCCTCTTTTAAATAAAACACCTATAAAACGTTATACTACGAGCAATTTAAAGTAAGTTCTGGAGACACTTTGCTCTGAAAACAATTAATTAAATTATCTCCACAACACCCTCTTCAGCAAAAAAAAAAAAACAAAGACCGCATTGAGGGTGATTAGGATGCTCATCCTAAAGTGTTCAGAACTGGAGTTTCACCAAGCACACTCTCATACTAGTAGCACATGGTACTGCTCCAAAATCTAGCTCACTCTGTTGTTTATGGGTGCAGATTAAATCAATTAATTCATCTTAACTTTACCATGTGGCCTCTCCATCCTTACCAAAATTACAGCTGCAAGAAAATAAATACTTCTCAAATGCCTTTTTAGCTCACTCTACCTGCTGAGAATGCTAGTTCGGAATCTCCTCCAAAACAGAAAATACAATTAGACAATTGTTGCTATAATACTGGAAGATTTTCCTCTACCTCTTGTTCTCATGACAACTCCAGCATTAAGGATTACTACTTACTTTCTGTATTGGAAATTATAATCCCTTACCTACTATATCCAAAACTAAAAAGTTTTCCTTTACATTTTGTAACTCTAAAGACCTAAAGAACCTGCTGAGTAATAAACATATTCAACTGGTTGACCCCAATTGTTTTTTTATGCCTTGAGGTGGTGAAGAACCCTTCGTCATCTGATGATAAACAAGCACAACAACTCTTGGAAGTCCTGTAAGAACACTTACAGTACCTTAGTCATTTGAAGTAGGAAACCAATACTCCCTTACTCAGCACTTACCACCTTATTCTATACTCTGCGATGTGCACTCCCTTTCTTCATCACCTCCGCTCTGCCTAACCCCTACTGCCTAATTTTATGCTCTGTTCCATTTTCCTCTTTTTATGTTTACTATCTGTTTAAATTTACAAATATTTATCTGTAAACCAATATGTTGACTTTTTTCTTTACTGTTTTCCAATGTGAAAAAATAACAACTACATTTAAATGGAAGCACACTTACTGTTTTTTGTTTGTTTTTTTAATTTGTTCATTGTTACTTGTCTTTGTGTGGTTACATCTGGAAATGATAAACACTTCTTGGGTCCCAGTAAAGTAACAATGTATTTATTTTGTGCCCTTGGATTAAAAGGCATTCTAAGGGAATAGCTGTCCCCATACTGTAACCCGTGACTGTAACAGATTTTGATATCACAATAGCTATCACCTACTGTAATAATGCAGAACCTGCATCTGCCTCAGAATCTCCTGACACACATTGCCGTCAATAATTATTCCGATTTCCTGTCTTCTAATTACAGCAGTGACTGACACTTGATTCTCTATAGATTCTGCCACAGCTGAGGCCTCGCAAAATTTAAGCTGTTGTTTTTTTTTATCCAAAACACTTATCCATGGCAGATATGCTGGAATGAACTTTACAGTTTATTATTTTTTTTGTATGCGAAGATTTTTGGACATTATCACAGTTTTATCACATTCATTACAGAACGGTAAAGGAAGATATAATTTGTAACAAAAAGCATCTATACCAACATTTAAAAGAGAAATTCTCTGGGAAACCTTCTGGAAATTCTAAGCCTAGAGGACTACTTGGTACCCTGCTTCTATGAATGGTCATTTATAAAATTGATATTCTGTTTCAAATTTTATGTGTTGCTTCTCATTAAAGAAACATCCACACCATTTCCAAGAAAATAAGTAAGTGAGGAGATCTAACTTTGTAGGAGAAGCAGTATTTTATGGTACAGCTTACCAGTACCAAAAACCAGGGCCTATTGTTTCCAGGGAAAATGGTAAATATTAGGAAACCATCAATTGTAATATGCAGAAACCATGACCACAATCTAATACAGATGCAACATTGGATATTGGGATGTTAAACAAAAAAGTTTATCAATGTAGTTTGGTATAGGTATACGCCACATCACTATGATATATTAGAATCATAACATACAAGTAAAACTGTTACCAAAATCAGATGATAAATACCATCAGTCCATTAAAAAAAAAAATCAGTGAATAAATCAACAACTCCCACCCCTCCCTTGGCTTTGAGACCTCTTTGTTGTGAAAGGTAATTATGCATAAATTTATCCCTGCACAGAATAGCTTCCTTTACATCACATCTACCTTGGAAACACAGAGCTGCTGTTATTGCTACCACAATGCATTGAATAAAAACATTGTATATTACAAAAAGTATATTAAATCCTCATCAAACAAAATGCGCTATAGTATATCTGTTTTCAAATCCCTTCTTATAATCGTACAGGTTACTTTCTTCTACAGTCTGCCCTCCTATGGCACGCGGTTCGAGGGGAGAGATCTCTTAACTGCATTCTCCATTATGGAGCAATGCCAACACGACAAACGCAATGGGAAAAAATCAGATTGGAAAGACTGATGGACAGAAGAGATGGACATCTAACAGGAAGAAGGGAGGATGGATAAGCTAGAGGAGGATACAATGAGAGGATGGGAGATCATATCACAGATCAAGAGGTTTGTTATGATACACATTAGGCTAAACGGACAGGTAAAGGTGTCAGTGATTTGACTCACCAAACATCTGGATATGTCCTTTTGTGATGGGATTGAAGCTGCCGCAGGCCAGCAGGATAACATGGGTTTTGGTGGTTTCAGCCATGCTGGTAGGATCAGAGGAAGAGGCAGAATATGGGTGGGTGAGGAATAGGGGTAGACTGTGGGTGGGGGCAAATTGCAAGTTTAGATAAGGGTTTTCTCTAAGTGGGTGGGTATCCTTTGCCACTGCAGAGAAAGGAGATGAGACTGGCTGCTGAACAGTCAGAGGAGAGAATGCTAGAGGCAGAACGTCATAGCTCGGACTCCCTCCCCCATCTTCCCTGCGCTCTCCCTATACAGCCTTCCCCTTTAACTACTACACAACCACACATCCACCTGCTCTCTCCTATCCATTGGATCTGAACAAACACAGCCACATCATTATGAAAGAGATGCTAGTCAGTAAGACCTGTCCTCAACAAAAAGACAAAATATACCTAAACAGAAATGTAAAAAATAATAAAATAAAAAAAAGTAAAAAATATAATATTGTGATGCTGTTGTGCTGTAAACGGCAACTAACAGATCTGATTTTAAGGCAGCTTTGATAGGATTGATGGTGTCCATAGTGCAGTCATCAATAACAATCAATTAGATTTCCTAAATCTTCTAAGATTTTCAAACGTTTTTCTCTTTTTTGTCTTTTTAAAGTCAGCTTTCTTTTTGGCAAGTACTGCATAAATATTTAAATTGCCTACAATATCCCTATCATTTAATACAACCCACAGTTTGACATTCTGTCTATAGTGCCTTTAATCAAAAGAAAAAAGCATGAAGGAAAATATTGACCCAGCCATATGAAAGTTTAGACAAATAAAATTAACCCATTATTGTGCATTTATTTGGAACACAGTGTTTTATAGTGTTTGTCAATAAAATATTTCATCTTAATTGCTAAATGTCTGAGCTCTTAGGACTGGGGCAGAATAATAGACCGAGGGCCTAACATGGACAATTGTATTTGATGACTAACTCCAGTTTTATTGATAAACAAGCTGCTTTTGCATCCTCTCCTCTTGATGTCAGTTCCCACTACTGACAAGATGACTGACAATAATAGTGCTCCTCGGATCACTGCAACCAAATTCTGCAACCATAGAAGATTCTAGCATTGATCTGTAATGATTACACAAGCAATGGGCCTTGTATTGGGTCCCTGGGGATAGGGAAAGGGGGGTAAAAAACAATTGGTTTTGAATCAAGCACAGAAGTTTTACGGATTCCTTAAAAATTTTAGTGCAGATGACTAATTGTCGCTTTTCTTGTGGAGAAAAGGTAAAGTGAAATTCATTGTGCATGCCCTACATTACACTAATTTTAAAGTGATCAAGAACTCAAACACGTGATCCATCTATACAAGTCCTGTTAAATCTATAGGTTTAGGGATAAGACATTTTTTCTAATAAAATGTATCATTTGACCCATCCTAAACCTATAACATACTACTAATAAATAGGTCTCGAATACTTTCCACTAAAATCTTCCATGTTTTCAGGTTATTAGAAAGCTGGACAGCTCCCACAACAGAATATAAATGATACTCAAACTCACTGTGTAAAATACTTACACTCCTTTATTATGTATATGAGTATATGTTTTTTTTTTGTTTTTTTTTTACAGTGTATACCGTTACAGATCCCCACAGGACCAAGTGATCTGTGCCCTCTTCTGTTTCACCCACCTTACCCTTCCCTTCTCCCAGCTCTGCTCAGGAATCTCATTCTCCTGACTCTGCTCAGGAATCCCATTCCCTGGTCACTTTCTGGTGTAGACCATGTGACTCTGAGAGTTGCCCCTTTATGTCAGAGGACTAGAATATTCCACTGACGGGCTCAACCTGCTGGCGGAAATATGAACACAACCTGAACTGCCTCATCTCCAGCACTCCCTTTGTTGGTGAGTTTATATACCTGCAGGTCACATGGTCTTCATTCATCAAATGATCCCCCCTACATAACAAAGTGAATGGGAACAGGATGTTTCCTGAAAAATTTCCTTTAGAGTTCCTCTAAACTCTGCTTTCAGCTTCCTGTCTGCATTTCCTGATTTTGATTCTGACTCCTTGCCTCACGTACCCCGGCTCTGTATGACTTCTCCTGATTGCCATTTGCCCTGACCTTGGCTTGGCGGACTACTCTTTTGCCTTTTGCTCCTGTACTGTGCTTTGGTCCTACCCAGTCAGAAGTCACCAGCCCTTGCTTGCACAGGGGCTGCAACCTGGGCACCTCCTCCTAATGTCCACCACCCCTTACCGGTGTGCTGGTGAAGCTAGAGGCTAGTGTCTTAGACTTTGCGCCTTGTATATGTCTCTGCCTAGTGGGCTGATGACATGGAGGTTCCTCCATCCCGCCATTTGCAATTATGAATGTATTTAAACAAACAGAAGCCATGGTGCCTACTTGTTCTTATTGGAGTTTTCTTTCAAGGTAGACTTCAAGAAGGAACCTGAATATCCTGGGTCAGCCATTTTTGTTTTAGGTTTTGCTCTGCCCTTAACTATAGTAGTTCATGATTACTGATGTAAGGAACAACATGGAAGATTTGGAACTTGAGGGTCAGCCTGGGAATAGAAGATATTAGAAGATAAAAGTTCATGTACTCCTGTACCCCCACTTTCTATAGTAACCTGTACTCTGGCCATTTAGCGCAAAGTAACAAGTTGAATTAATACCCTTCACTCTCCACTTATACATTTACCTTTCCCATTCTTCCCCATCACTGCCATATTCACTTTTAAGATCCCCATGAAAAACTTGGTACGTCTGAATATAGAGAGACATGTGTCTTTCTACCATAATGCAATACATGATGCTTTGTCAGCCAACATCCAAACACAGTAACATTGGGGCAGGAGAAGAATACTCCACCTGGGGTGAGCTTTATAACCAGCTTTTACCTAAATTGAAATTTGGAAAAGAGATCCAGTTAGTGAATATGGCATTGGGCAAGTAAACAGGAAGTAAATATCCGCAAGGTAGTAAAAGTGTATCTAATATGTTAGTATTCTCTAAATGTGAACTACAGGGAGGGAGGTTTGGGGATCGTTTTATGGTCCTTATAAAGTGACAAAGTAAAATCCACTACTACTTTAATGCATTCAGCAATGAGCTATATGACTAATGCAATGATGAGTCTGTAGTATAACAGTATCATGTATCAAGGTGACTTTTACATAGTTTTGCAGTTTTGTGAAGGAACGCTTAACACTAGTCCTCTGAGATAGCAGTGAAGGCCAGTTAATTATGAAAAATAATAGCTGTAAACCATCATGTGTCTCATTCACCTAGAGGGCCCAGCAGAGAACTTGCTAATTAAACTGGCCCTCTCAGTGGAGCAGATAATGGATGTATTTCCAACCAAGCCAGGAAAACACTAAAATAGTTGTGTTAGTGTCCATTTTAACAGTTGTATTAATAATTTTGATACCAGAAGAAAATGTCACTTTTGTCAATGCAATAATGTAGTTGGGCTGGTGTTTTGTTTTTTTTTCCCTATATCACATTTTTTGACACAGAAAATGTACTTTTCAATTAACATTAGTTAACTGTATTAAATATAGAATGGTCCAAATAAAAAAACAAACACTACATAAATAAACTTCCAATATGCTACTATATATAAACTTAGTACTTTACTGGCATGGCAAGAAGTGCTCAAACTCTGCCCTGGGTAGGATGAGAATTTGAATTTGATGGATGTTCTTCTTTTGAGCCCACTATCACTCATGCAAAGAAAACTCATGAGGACTCCACTGTTAAAAACATAAAAAAAGAAAGATTAGAATCTTCTAAAATCCAAATTGACAAGGCACAATGCTTTTGGAAGGCCATCCCACAGACAAATGAGACAAAACTGGAGATTTCTGGTAAGGCACATCAGCACAGATGAAAAAAAACAAGCTTTTAAAGAACACCCTACATCTATTATAAAACATGAAAGAGGCCTGGTTAAGTTTTGGGGTTACTAAGCTGTGTCCCACATGGGGTGTCTTGTGCCGGGAACAATGCAATCTCAAACATACTCAAGGCATTCTGAGGTCAAACTAGCCAGTATCAGAAAGTGTTGTCCTATTTGCATCATGGCTTCTGCAACAGGGTAATGAGCTAATGCTTTCAAGAATAGCTAAGGACAACACATTGGAGTATTCTGAAGTGGCCTTCTGTGAGCCCCAATTTGATCCCTATCAAATGTATGTGAAAGGACTAAAATATGCAGTCTAGAGAAAACCCTTTAAACTTGACACACCTTGACTAGTTTGCTGAGAAACAATAGGCCAAGCTACATGTTGACAAATGCAGAATTCTCACTAAGAACTATAGCAGTGGCTTGTTTGCTGTAATTGCCTCTAAAGTATCTGTAAAAAGTATAAGGCTAAGGGAATGATGATTTGTGTTCATGTCATTTTCGTTAGTGTAACTCTTGCAAAAAGGCTGATTTTTATTAAATAATGAATAAACAACAATGGCTGCAAATTATCTTTGTTAGTTTCTAGGGTATCGTAAAGACAATTGACAGTTCTTAATTGTTCCAGCAAATTTTGCTCACATTTTATTGTCACTGGAAGTCTATAGAAGCTATATTTTGATCTGGAAAGGCCTTCATGACTACTACTTTTTCCTATAGTACCTTGTTACCAAACATGATTAGTAGTATTGTGTAACCACATTATATAACCATCATAGCTACTAAATTCATCAATTAACAGGGCAATACAAAAAGGAAGGCAGGTGCTACCTGTAAAGGTTTAGCCGATTTATTGGCCCTGATTTATGAAAGGTCTCCAAGGCTTGAGAGACTACATTTTCAGAAGTGAAGCTGGGTGATCCAGCAAACCTGGGATGGATCTGGTCCAGGATTTAAAGCGTTTGCTAGCAAATAGGTAATGATTTTTAAAAATCCATTCCGTGCTTTCTGGATTACCCAGCTTCACTTCTAAAAGTGTATTCTCTCCAGCCTTGGAGAGCTTTCATAAATCAGGCCCATTGTCTCGATGGACTATCATGATTCTACCTCTGTTCAAAAGTAAAGTGATACCCCCAAATTTGCTGTGTATGTGATTTATACAGTGACCCTACATTACAATGTTAAGGTAATTTGAGTACAACTATGCTGGCTGTTTCTGCAGCAAATTGTCAGGTAGTTTCAGCTCAGATGCCTTTATGGGATGAAGGTTTTAGGGGTAAATTAAAATGATCTACAGCTTTGTCCATACAGGGGCCACAGGTTTACTTTAACACTGACCTCACAAGCTGTGTATGCTTGTAATAATTTTCCTGCCACTTGGCAGCTAAGAGCAAAATGAAGTCCTATGTACTCAGGACTGAAGACATACCTGCTTCGTGGTAGTGAGCCAATACATATATGTGGGTCTTAACCGCAAGGTGTGACACTACACAGAAATGTTACAGCTTTGCCCAAGCAAACTGATCAAGGCATTCAGAAGCTGCAAAGGACGAAAGCTGCTGCAAGCACCTATGGGTATACTTCATACCTTAAAGCTGCTATGAGAATATATAAAGTGAGAGGATTAAAAAAAAAAAGGGGGGGGGGGTTCTGTCAGGTTGGCTGATTCTTCTTTTTAAGACCATGATTATAAAAAAGTAAAAAGGTGGGGAGTGGCTATAGGCCTGTTTCAGAAGAAAGTATGTACATAAAATACATCGACATCCGCATGACATTTTTAGTCACCTATGTGATTTATTTAATTTTTGTCCATTTCACCTATTAAATATATATGCAATAAAATATTGTGAGTCTTAACCCACATGACTGCTTAGTAATACTGTACCATTTCTATTCAGAAATTCTGACTGACAAAAAAAAAACCCTATAAAATGGTGATCCATGACAGCAAAACTGCGGCAAACACAAACCATTTAGGTATGTATAATCGAGTAGGAAAGACAAGCAGCAAGAAAACATCAAGATCATTTTAAAATGTTTCTTTCTTTAATATTGATTTTTAATATATATATTTATTTACCTTTATACAAGACTGTATAGGGTCAATAGAACATTGTAATTTTTCCTTTGATGGGTCCAGAACAGGAGATATGTTTCCCCTTTTTACAAAGCATGATCTCTTTAAACCAGCAGTCGCCAACCGGTGGTCCGCAGAGCAACAAAGAAACTTCCTGTAATGATGCCAGAACCCTCTCCCATCTCCCATCGCAGGCTCAGATCTGCTTGCTAAACAAATCCTGGGGGGACAATAGCTCAGGGGTGTGGACACAACTTGTGTTGCGTCCACAGCCCTGTGCTACTGGGTTCTGGCATCATGATGTCACTCTGGGGGAAGTTTCTTTCCCTTTCAGTGTCACACGGCTCACTGCACATGCGTGGTCTGAGTTTGGTGAATTTAGTGGCCTGTGAGGTCGAAAAGGTTGGTGACCACTGTTTTAAACAGAGTGTGTACTGGGGAAGAACTCCAGAAACAGTAGGAAGCAACTCAGGTTTGCAGTTTTTAGCTTCAGAGCTCTGGACTCTGACATGGGAAGGAAGGTACTGGGTGGGCCTTCTCATTCCACCTAGATACATATCTGGACTTTGTTACAGCCAGACGGGCCATAAATAGCACAGATGTGCTACCAGAGGAGTCTGTCTGCTGTTGAAAAGCAGCATGTAAGAGGAAAACAAGCATGGGGTCTGATCTCTGTGATGAGGAGATGCATATCTCCTGCCGGAAGGCTGTTTTGTGTACTATTGAAATACTTGTACACTGGACTGTACAGGACTTCAGACTCTGAAAGCTTTGGGCTCTGAGTTGATACAAGCTGATAAAAGCTAACTTTAAGTTTAATTTTTGATGAGCTGTGTTGTATTTTACTATGTTCTGCATGCTAGCTGCAGTTGCTGAGCCCCTTCCTGGTCATGTCTCATTTTATTGAAGCATTATCATTTCATAATTTTATTGAAGTAAATTTTAGCCCAAACCTTTTTTTTATATGGTATATCAAATGTTTACCCGAAACCTATTTGCCAAACCTAAAGCAGCTATAAAGTAAAAAAAAAAATCCTGTTGGCTCTATAGAATTTCCACGCCAGTATTAGTAGCAAATGAGGAACAGAATCCTGTTTAAGTACCTGAAAATATTAAACTTTCTAATTGTTAACAGAGGAGAAAAAAAACAAGACAATGATGAACTAGATGCAAAAAATAAGAAGTTCTTCACACATGGCCATCATGTAGGATGTATATAGAGGTTTCAGAACATAATAGAGTAGAAATGAATTGAGATAGATAGGTAGTCCAATATTTCACAAAATAGGTATTCATGGAACAGCCTGGTAATCCAACACCAGCAACTAACATATTTTTTTATAGCTGTGTAACAAATTCTAGCATTTCCAGAATTTAGACAGCAGAACAGAACAGCAGAATTTAGACAGCTGATACTGAACACAGGTACAGGATACAACACGTACTGAAGTCACTGCTAAGAGAAGACTCATCTCCAGATCCCCTAAGTGGGCACGGGAATTCACTGATGAACAATGCCAATTGGATGATTAATTTAAACTTTGTCTATTGCCTTTTTCATAATTGTTCTAAAGAGGATGCTGAGCGAAGTTTAAAATTTAATATTGATGATATATTACAAGGGCACCCTGCAAGACAGATGAACTGATTTTAACCAACAAAATTCTTTATCTCACACATAGTTTTATTGTGTGCTGTAATTCAGCTTTAAGCATACTGCAGGTTTGCCAAGTTACATTAGAAAAGACAAAAGGTCAAATACCCCAGTTTCTTTATAGTTTATCCTATACTACAAACAGAAAAGCTAGAATATGATTGGTTACTACAAAGTCATACTTGTCAACAGTTCTTTGTTTGCACAGAAAGGTATTAGTTTTGAAGATGGGCTCCTGGAGATGTACCAGGTTTCAATATGGATGAGATATCATGGAAGTATTAATTCTAACCCTTGAAATACACAGGGAAAAATTCCTATATACCTGGGTCAGTTTATGATGTATTAAGTGGAATCATGGAGGTACACAGAGGAGGCCACTGCTGTTTGATTGGGAATGATCAGGATATGTTTCTAGAATATATGAAGGTAAACTGGCGGTGCGAGCAGCGTCAATCCAGCTGACCTTTGTGCTGTTGCTAAGTGTTAAATGTTTATAGCCGAGACCATCCAGAACACAATGCTTTGAAATGCATTACCATGGACACAGCCTGCCTGCAGATGGGTTCTAATTTGCATTTTAGAGTTTATCTTGCGCAACTTGTCTAGTTACCTAAACCTCTGGATGCTGGTATCATATTCTGGATGTTAATGGAACAATATTTGTATACACTATCTTAGTGCCACAAATTATTTTGTACCTACTCAGTGTCACATTTTCATACACCAGGTCAGGGCCACTTTATTAAATACCAGCTCACTTCAGTACTATTATTATTATATTAGATCAACATCCCAATTTTATGTCATAAATATATATCAATACAGTGACACATTACAACATAAAACCTCAGAGTGTCACAGAAGTCTCTCCAATACAACATGCTACATTCAGCACTACTTTACATTTTCCTATGATTATTCTCATAAAACTGACATATATTTTAATTCCTGTGGTGATAAGGATATGTGATATGGCATTATCCCATAAATGGTTGATTCCTGCTTAGAGCCCGGGACTAGAATACATTCTCTCATTTTAACTTGGTACTGTGACTACTTGTCTGCTGTTGCTTTGTCTGAGGACTTTGCTCATACACCCATTCTGTCTGTTGTTGACTCTTGGTAACACATGTGCTGGTTTTGCCTTGTTTGTGTGCAAAAAATAAGTGCCAGGCAGAGCACAAATATGACACCCTTGCATTCAATGGAATATGTCATGGCAATGTATAATGTGACAAGACCCTGAAATCCCCATTAAAAAGCACAAAAACAGATTGCTACAATGTGGCGGCACTGCAGAAGCTCAATTAAAGGTAAACTCAGGTGACTCCTGAACCTTGGCATGGTCCCCGTGTATTCTAGGTTGATCAAATTTTTAGTTGCCTTATTTTGGGTGAGAAAAACAATCACAACAATCGCCTCAGGGTACTATTTTAATTGTAATGTGTGCCAAGACCTTTATAGGAACTAGATTTTTTTTCTTTTAAATCCAATTTAGGTCCCTGCCAAGAGTTCTCCACTTTAATATTGGCTGCCAATCACCAAAGATATATTGGGTATGATAATTGCCAGCAGCCTTTCCATATACAGGCACTCTCATCTCTTAACTATTAGCTTGTTTTTACTCCTGCAGCTGAGCTGTTGTGCTTTCCACTGAAGTTCTAAGGGAGCAGATGAGAAAAGAAAAGGGTGTATTCCTAACCTAATTTTGTTTTTCCTTGGTTATAATAATATTTGCAATGCATTACACATGTACGTATCCTTTATCTGACTAGTGAATGGAATACCATACTTCCTATTAAAAGGAAACGCTGATATGTTTCCTTATCCTATTTCTCCTTGCAGCAGCTCTCATATTTTGTTGAAGTAAATATCCACTAGAGGTCCTTACACCAACTAATCTGTAATCCCCTAACTCCAACTACACTGAACTAGTCGGTGGACTATCTGTGCTATCAAGAGACTAAACAGAATGTAAAAAAGAAATGCCTACCTTTGTGTCACAGAACTATAACTGCACAGTATACCAAGCAATGTCCAGCAGATTTTCAGAATAATATATCCTGCAACACAAAGAACATTATATTAACTATAGCTGCACACTGAGGTCATTTAATAAAGCAAAGTGCTATAATCCAAAATCAAGTAATCCCCAATTGTGCTGCATTGCTCTGAATGCTCACTGGATTTTATATTTTCTTCCATGTAGCTGGCATTGTGTCCCGCCATGCCCCTTTTTTATCTCCCTAGTTTCCCCTTGTCACAATCGCCCTGGATTTCTCCAATTTAGCAGAGGCTTGGCATGGTTGCCAGGTAACTCTTACTGTGAAAGACATTCCTGATATGTTAATATGTTTAATACAGCACATTTCTATGTTGCAGCTTTTGGTTAATTTCTGAAGGTCTGACACCTTTACCATATAAACATAAGACATGGTACTGCTTTTTGTAATCTACAATGGATCTAATTCTGTTTTTTGCTCTTTAAATGTAAATGTAACCAAGTAGAACTTCTCTTGTTTTGTATGCTGGGTGAAAAACTCATTATTTTTGTATGAATGCTGCACAGTGCCATTTCTTGTTCTCAGACTCTTGTTTATATATATATATGTGTGTGTGTGTGTGTAATTTTCACTATATGTTAGTATGTCTAGTACACTTCTTGTACTAGATATGCTAACTGATCAGCAATTTTTTTTCTTTGCACATCCAAAACTCTCTTTTTTATAGTGATAAAACATGCTGCTTATACTATGTAGACACATCAACCTTTCCTGTCCTGTAGGGTGTGCTAATTTGTTCTCAGTCTATAAATTGTTCTTCCATGTTATCTTTGCAAACAGACACAAGTTTTGTAAGCAGAATTTTTATATACAGTAACTGGTAAATGGTAACTTACAAATAGCGATCTAGGCAGCAGGGGTGGCTTAGTGGCTAGTACACATTGTGCTTGCTTTATTAAAGCTCTCCAAGGCTGGAGAGAATACACTTTCATCAGTGAAGCTGCGTGATCCAGCAAACCTGGAATGGTTCTGGTCCAGGATTCAAAACATTTGCTAGCAAATAGCAAATTACTTTGAAATCCATTCCAGGTTTGCTGGATCATCCAGCTTTACTGATGAAAGTGTATTCTTTGCAGCCTTGGAGAACTTTAAAAAATCGGACCCAATTTTTTTTGCAGTGCTGGGTCCTAAATTGGAATCCTGGCCAAAAGGCTCTTTGAATGTTTGGAAAATTGAGCACTGAAATCCATTTAAAGTTTCTTTTGTTAGGTTTTATGTCTACACAAGGCACAGGTTTACTTTATTAAAACCTGTGTGTCACCAAGCAGAAACATTTCACCTTGAGTTTTTTTTAAATAGATTATACTGCCAAACATTCCATTTTAGCAATCTGTATTATACTATTATGAAAACCAAAACAGATGCTAATATAAAATAAATACTTTAAAAGTAATAATATGTCATATATATGTGGCCCATGTAACCTTTCTGAGTATTTTAATATATTTTAGTTTTACAGGACTCTTTACAATTCTATCATTGATGTGTGTGTGCAGCAGACATTTTATTAAGCTAAAACAAGAATTCAAATTTACAAGCCTGTTATGAAAATGTTCATATGCATTTAGAATTGGACAATGAATTCATCTGACGGTAGTAATATTCAGTTCAGAAACATTTTGCCAACATCACAGCCTACAGTTAAATTAATGTTTTTCATCTTTTTTTAAATGTATTCCCCAAGGCAAACTCTGTACTTTTATAAATCAGTCATTTGTCATATCTTGTAAAGGAGACATGTCTACGGTGTCACAAGGTACAAATTCAAAAAGTTTTCTGTTGCTATTATAAATTAAATGCACAGTTTGCAATACTGAGCACAACTCAAGTGATGTGAAAGATTAAGTGGGTCATGCACTTTGAGATTCATTTAGTGAGCAAAGCTGGTGATGATAAAGTGCAACACTTCCTACAGAGGTTCCAGCATCCAAAAATAAAATATACAACCTGTTTTTTTTGTTCCTGATAATGTGAGTGGCTTAAATGAAGGCCACTAAAGTTACACTTTTAAAAATGCTTGATCAGTCATTACTGCAGAAAGGGACAGGTGATGTCTCTTCTGCAATAATGTCCTGCTTACTGCCCTGGGGTTCTGGCAACAAAGCTGAGATGCATGTGCCAGGGATGAATAAACTCCTGTGTGGGAGTTCAATTATCCTGAAAGCTGCTGATCATATTTGGAAATAAGATGTTTAGTTCTGCTTTAATGGTAACATCGCACAAATCCAAAATGGCTGTTGCAGTGGTTTGACCAATGCATAAATATTCAAAGAACATGCAGATCAGGTAGTCATCTCTAAAGTCTACCCATCTTTAGACATATTTCCATATTATATCTATTGAATGAATGTACATGTTTGAATCAACACTAACACTTAAAGTCTCTTTACTTTAATCACCAAATTCTTATATGCTTTAACCAGTTAAATTCAATCTTTTTAGCTTTTAATAAAACACTTGGTGATCCTCACACAGAAGTTCTTTGTTCACATATGTCCTGCTACTGTCTCTCAGCTCAGTGTTTCCCTGTGACATTATCCACTGGTTGAGACTACAAGCCTCTATACAGACGTATTTTGTACAATCATTTTTCGCAGTTTGTCAGGTTCGAAAAACTGGTCCTCACCAATGATGTACATCCAACACTGGAGTGAGTGCATGCAGACAGGAAGAAGCTGGAAAGAGGATGGAGGAGACATCCAGTTTATGTAAGAAAAAAAACAAAAAAAATATATTTTATGAAAACAAAACATTGCATTTATATATGATACGTAGTACTTTAAAAAACATAGTAAAATATACAGTGGTACCTCGGTATAAGTCCGCTTTGGAATAAGTCCAATTTAGTGAAGTCATGTTTGGGCACAAAAAACTTTGCTTGGTATACGACCTTTGTGCTAGAACTTGTATGGGTCAAAATGAGTCATAACACCACGTGCTACCCTTATTTACCTCTCTCAAGACAAAGCCACGACTGCCCACGAGCTTTAGTACGCCAGTTGCTACCATTCAGTGAACAACCCGCGCTAGAACTCCAGGAATTACATAACATCTCCTCCTCCCTTCTCAGCACCATCCTAGTAGGCACTCAACTCTTCTCAGTTAGGTAAAGTGAGGTTAAATTTTCATTTATTTCATCGAATTGCTTTTGTATTGATGTTTTTTAGTATTAAGCAATGTTTAAATTATTTCATACAGTCCCATCAATATATATTATGCCAATAACAATAGGATTTTTTTTCATGGGAATGGATTAATCATTTTCCTTTTTATTTTTTTTATAGGAAAAATGTGTTTGGTATAAGTCCTGTTTGGTACAAGTCCAAGGATCTGGAACAGAATAAGGACTTATACCAAGGTACCACTGTAATTAGATAAACTTTAAACCATCATTCCAGCCAATACGTGCTGCCATTCTATATCTTCTAGGTGAGATTTATGTGATAGAATCCCCATCTACTCCCATTCATCCAGTTAATCAACACCAGCTTAATCATACTGCTGCAAATTCTTTCTGCAAAGGCTGCAGTGGGTGGACAGAGCAGAAAACTTAACAGGAACTAAACTCATTGGTGGGTGTTCAGCTTCTGCCAAATTTATTATGACACATACTTACCTGTGTGCAGCTACCCTGCAGCAATAACACGTTCAGGACCTGTCATTGTTGCATCCTCAAAAGGTGCTGTCTTTGCCGCTGGCTCCATGGTGGACTTCTGTGAAGATGGCAGTTCCTTTCGACCATTGAATGGCCACTGATAATGTAACTCTTGCACGTAAGGAAGAGTTATAGTACCTCTGGAAGTTGGCTGTATGTCCAGCAACGCTGCTCACAGAGCTGGATTCTAGACCATACAGCACATGAGTTAAACAGTGTGGGGCTAAAACAAAAAACACCAGGAGCCAGGGATTTATTTTTTCACAGGAGACTTTGCATATCTCTTGCCAATTAGCTCTTCATCCTAGCAACTTCTTTTATTGAGTTTAGGCCTTAAATTATGTAGAAATTATACAGTGGTCTAATACCTTAAAGTTTAATTTCATATGGTTACTTCGTAGAATATTATTCAAATCGGGACCACAGACTTTAAAGTTATTAAAAAAAAAAAAAAACCATCCTTATAAAATTTGCCTCTCTATTGTCCTTTTTATCACAGGGTTCACTGCATGTTTTTATCGGAAGCTTTTTGTCATCTAGTCTACCACTATTCTCAGCGTATCCGCAACATGGGATTATTTTAAAGAAAAAGGATGAATATTACACAGTATTATATTAGGATGATGAATAAGAGATTTCATTATTGATGTTTTTTTCCTGGTCTCTCCAGCACTCATCAAAGCAATCAATAAAGCAAAATTTGAAGAGCGTCAAAGTAAAGCACATCAACACCACCAGCAACTTAATTCAGGCAGTCTGTATATATACCTGATAATATCTTCAAAAAAAAAGAAAACATAAGACAAAGTCTAAGTCACCCTTGGTATTCAGGTGGAACAATTGCCTATAATGTGTTAGCAGACCAGCTGGAACTGGCAAATGCTGGTGCCAGTGATAAGTGGTACACAATATTCAGGAAATGTAAAGCAGCAAAAACCATAGCAGTAGCACATTCAGAATACAGGCCAGTGCCAGCAACAAAGGAAGAGGTGGGTACCAAATCATTAATAGGAGAGTCAGAGTACAAGCTAAGTTTGGTAAAAGATAGGCAAGATAGATGTGGTAAAACATTATATGTAGAAACAGAGCACAAAGGAGCAGGTCAGGTTAAGTAAAAATTGAGCAAAAGTACATAATAAGTAATGAGAAATCCAAAAGCAGGTCACAGAACAAGATGGGTCAGGAACAGGAGTCAAACTAAATAACCAGCCAGGGGGACATAAAAATTTAGAGGAAGGCAGTTCGGCACTAATGCCAGTTCTGAGCCTAAATGGCATCATTGCCAGGAATATGCACCCACACATACCATTAAGTGAGTAAGCAATCAAGTGCATTCATGCACACAGGCATGAGTCCAATATGCACAACACTGTGCACACAAGCAGAGGACCGCACCGACACACATGGTATGAGGTTGGTACAGCACATAATCCTGACCATCTGCATCTTTGTATGGGCAAAGTACCAAGCATGATAAATAAAATAGAATTTCTGCATTAGTATGAAGAGCATATAAGATCAGAAATGGAAAGTAGAGTTTAGTATGCTTTTCCTTTAAATACAGCTTTGGGTATTGGAGCTTCTACATTTTTTTTCTTTACACATTTAAGCCTTCTATGTTTTGGATTTGGAAGGGAAGAGATAGGGACAGTAGACATGTTTGGTGGACACTTCATTCATGTTCTGCATAGAGAATCTAAAAGAGGAAGGAGGCAGAGTTGGGAAAGGGAATGTTTTAAATAGTAGCTTCCACTTGTATCCAAAAATAGGATCAAAATTCCAACATACAGTATCTGTGTTCAGACCACTGGAAACAAAGCTGAAGATCTGAATGGTGGTGTACAGCCCTCATGAAGAAATCTAAAGATGCCCCAAATACAGACTAAGGCCACGTGCTTGTAAGTAGAAATTGGACATGTGCCACTGTTAGGCTACGTACATAAGATGATTCCCATCCGATAATTGCCTCGGGGATGATTTCTGAAGAAAATCTGGCGTGAGTACAGCGCTCGTTGTCCGAAACACCATCCTGGCGGATTCACAGATGAGGAATGATCATAATGAAAGTGAAGCGGAGAGAGCACAGCGGGTGCCACTTCATTGTTCTCCCCCTCCCTTTAGAACAGAATGGTGCTGTATGTACAGCGCTAGTTCATGCATTGCGCAGTCTTTTGTCGTTGGAAAGGATCGTGAAAGATCCTTTTCAACGACAATTATTGCACATGTGTACACAGCCTTACTTCTTATAAGTGAGGTGCTGTAACTTATTATCTTTAATAATGATAGTGGACATGAATCAAACTATAAAAAGGAAAGGCCTATAATCTCCAGGAGGTGGCTGTGGACTGATATACCTAAAGGTGCAAGTTCCTAAAAAATAGATATGGTCATTTATGGCAGCTTTGCTTAAAGCAGAACTTTCACAAAGAAAAGCCCTCAATCCAGGCACAAACTGCTTTCTTGCTGCTCTTTTCTTCCCGGGCCGTACCATTTAACGCCCCCATCTTTGCTCTTCCTCACATCACCCAATCTTGCACCACGCAGACATATTATTGGGTAATGTGTCTTCCTCCAAATGTGATTTGATGATTTCACTGCGCCTGTGTCAGATCAAGCGTTTTTAAAAAAAAAATACATTAGAGGAAAGAATTGATCTCACATGCTTGATGAAGGAGCAGCCCACAGCCTCCTGGAATAAATGACGTAAGTATCCCAAGAGGCTGTGGGTTTTCCCTTCAGTCTTTACCGCCATGGCAGTAAAGGAAGAAGGGGAGGGGACATTACCCCCCAAAAAACACATTTTTTTCAATATTAAAAAGGGAGAGGCATTCTTATATATAATTTTAAAAATGTGATAATGGATCCGCTTTAGCAGCCTTGACAGAAGTAAAGGTTTGTATCAATCATTAGAACTGGCTGAAGTGCTTGGTTTGAAGCCTAAAAAATCTAAACCTAAAAAATCACAGGCAGCCCCTTCCGTAGTAAAACACACTAACCTGCCTGTTCACAATTATTAAAGCAGAAATAAACCCAAAACTAACCTAAAACAATAAAATCACACTTACCTTCAATCCCTCGGGAGGTTTCTTCCATCGGGTCCCGCGTCGTCCCAGTATCTGTTTCAGCCCAGCGCAGAGGAAGCCGTGTTCGTCTTCCTACGTCACCTGATCTGGGACTGTGCAGGCGTGAGATTGGGTGACGCAGATTGGGAAAAATCTTGCCGATCTTACTTGCCAATGCTCGGGCATGCGCAGGAGCAGCCAAGAGCCTCCCAGGATGCATTACATAGGTATCCCGCAAAGCTCTGCGCTTCCGCCTAGGCGATCAAGAAGTAAGGGGGTAGTTATGCACCCTTTTTAAAAAAAAAAAAAAAAAAAAGAGTGTTGCATTTAAAAAAAACTCAACATTTTTACTTTAAAGGGTTGTCTTTTAAACAAACTCCCCTCCCCTCCATCCTTCAATGATATCTTCATGAGGTATTCTTCCAGGTTAGGGATCCTCAGCTATCCTGATGAGGAAATTCCCAGGAATGTTCCCAGGAGTTAATTTATTGCCGGCAGCCAGCTATGATGGGTAAAGGTATGAGGATGGGATGCTGCCTCCAAAAGTCCTCAGCTTTCAGTTAGCTGCACTGAGCAATGGACAGAAACTTCCAGCAGCTAAGGGGCAGTCACTGGATGGGTGCTGGGGGTAGAAATACTGCACAATTGGTTAATATTTGCCTTAACAGAGCTATAGCTCTTTTCCTTTTAAATTGGGGTGTGAATTGCCTGTGTTGAGGAGATTTGGGGCTTTTGAAGCTGGTATTAGTTTGAGACACTTCTAAAATTATTCAGAATTTATTAGGCTCCTGGGACCTGTAGTTGACCTCCTCCTGACCTGCAATAGACCTGAAACCCATGTTGTTAGGCTGGGTCTACGCGGACGTGTTCCCCAGCATATAACCTGGGGCTGCAACATTTTAAAGCAAGGTCTGCTTATACACAAACTATTGTGTATAATACACTTCAGTATGACAGGTCCTCTTGGGAACAAGATTCTCCTGCACACTGGGCCCACGGGAGTTTACTTCCTTCACATGTTTGGCATACAAGAAAAGTGTAATTGTGAGATATAAATAACCACAACGGTTTAAAATGATTATATATGCTTGGTTACATAGAGAGCCTTGAACAGCGAGGTACATTCAGTGTCAGAGCCAATCTTCACATAAACAAGAGCACCTCACCGACGACCCAGGGCAGCCACTGACGCACTAAGCAGGCCCAGCGCCGCCGCGCACAGTTGCCTTGGTGACCACTCAGCAGTAGAGGCCAGGTTGCTATAGAAACCGAGTCCTCTCTTCCTCTCTACCTTGCCTCCTACCCCGTCGTGACGTCACTCCCATGGCCTCGCGCTTTACGCAAGCGCGCTCAGGCGGAGTAGGCGTGACTTACAGAGTGTGCTTGGTAGCTTCAGCCGGAGGGATATAGCGGACGCACAGGCCGGAAGTACTGTTCTCAGAGCTGTTTCCGGAGGGGAAAGCGTTCAGTGGGACTCTCCGGGGGGTTGGTTGTCAGGGGGACGGGGGGGTTGCAGGCCCGGGGCCCCGAGCTGTTAGGCGGTGGGGGCCCGGAGAAGATGGCCGAGTCACGAACGCCGAGAAATTGAAGCCGCGCGGATAGACGGACCGAGAAAGCCCCGGAGGAGGATGAGCCTGCTGTGTGCGCAGTATCTCCGGTGAGGGCACACTGTCAGCTGTCACATTGCAGAGCCAGGGGTGGCCGGGGGCTGCTTCCTATCCTGGGGACCATGCTGTTCCTGCCGTGTTCCCTACTCCCTCCTAATACCGAGCACCAGGACAGATAGCATCCCCCTATGTGTGCTCAGCCCTAGCACATCCTATGGCACACACCTACAGCCCCATCACCCCCTAAATTAAATATATATTTATATATACTAATCATTCCTTCTACACCCATCACTCATCTTTATATATCATACTACACCCATCACCTATAGTTATTATATTATATATATCCTCATCCTTCCTTCTACACCCATCATCTTTATATAATGTATAACATCCTCATTCATACTACACCCATCACCTATAGTTATATCATATATATATATATATATATATATATATATATTCATAAATTACAATATACTGATCACTCACCATCATTATATAATATATAACATACTAATTCATACTACACCTATCACCTATAGTTATTATATAATATATACTACACTGATCACTCCTTCTCATCATTATATAATATATACCATCCTTATACTATGTCCTTGTACTATCCCAATACTATACAATATCGATCACCTATAGTTATTATATGATATATACCCTTTTCCTTCCTTTTACAATGATCACTCATCATCTTTATATAATATATTACATCCTAATTCATACTACACCGATCACCTATTGGTAATATATCACATACCCTTATCCATCCTACATCGATCACTTCTCATCATTTTATAATCAATAATACACCATCACCTATAGTTTTTATGATATATACACATACCTTCATAATCGTATCATCATAATTCGTATCATCATAATATAATGTATAACATCCTTATCAATACTACACATTCACCTATAGTTATTATATCATATATATACCCTTATCATTCCTTCTACATCGATCACTCATCATCTTTATTTAACATCCTTATCAATACACTGATCACCTATAGTTAATATATAACTTCATAAATTGCAGAATACTGGTCACCCATCATCAATATATAAGCTTGTAATTTTTACTATACTGATCCATCTGTAGTTATTATATACCCACTTAATTAATAATAGACTGATCAACTATAGCTTTTGTGTAATATGTATACCTCCATATTTCACACTAAACTGATTATCCGTCACTGTTATATAAAATATAGCATTCTAATTCATACTATTCAACCATCACTATTATATAGTATATACTTACCTAACTGTTACTAGACTGATCAACTGTCATTTTACATCACATCCTATTCCATACTACGCTGATCATCTGTACTTTAAAATTGTCATATTTATACCCCTTTAATTCACACTATGATTACTGATCACTATTATAAATATATAATCTGCTAATTCATACTACACTCATCAACTGTCATTAATATATTACATTCTAATTCGGTGTTCTTCCTAACTCCTCTTAGCTGGGTGCACCACCTGGCCCTTTTTAGTAACCACCCGCCTACAGCTTCTGCCCACCCAGCTTAAACAAAATTCTGGGGAAAACACGGTAATTTATACTAGACTGATCAACTGTCATAATATATTACATATCCTGCTTTTTAATACTACACCCATCAACTGTCATTATTATATAATACATATCCTTCTTAATAATACTACACCCATCAACTCTTATTATATAATATGTACACTCATCAATTATCATTATTTTATATCGCAATCCAACATGTACTAAACTGATTGACCATCATTATTATTTAAAATATAACCTCCTAATTCATAGTGGACTGATCAACCCTGACTATTTATATATAATTTCCTACACATACTGTTCCGATCAATTGTCATTATATAGTATATCACATGCCAATTCATGTTTCATGTTTTTCTGACCAACTATCAACTGTTCTATACTCTGTAACCCCCTTAGCCATCATGCTTATCAAATATTATATAGTATATAAAACTCTAGATTATACTGTACTTATCATCTATCATTATTTAGTATATATCATCCATCAAACATTACTGTTATATATGTGTGTGCAGTGGTAACACATTTTATGGAAGGCACACAATATCATAGTTGTGTCACCTCTTAGATTATATTCTATCTGCTCATCTATGTTTATTGTATAGTGTATCACCTCTTAATTCATAGTATACTAATCGACTATCATTATATATCATCTCCTATTATATACTATACTGATCACCTATCATTGTTATATAGTTTGTGTGTTTGGTAAATTGTATGGAAGACACAGACACAGATGGTTATAGTTGTATGACTGCCTAGATAAGTGTATAATGCTCATCAATATTTATCATATGGTATGTCACCTCCTAATTAAATATATATAATAACCGACTATTTAATAGTATACTGATCAGCTATCATTATATATCACCACGTAGTTTGTACTATACTAATAACCCATCATTATTGTATTTCTTGTATGTTAGGTTCAATTCACAAAACTTTAACATCAATCTCATACACGTGACTGTAATCTCCAAATTTCTTTGAACTCTAAAAATAGCTGTCACTTTTTTAAAATTAGGTATAGATGTTTGACTGCCTAGATTATAGTATATTGCTCATCAATTTTTTATAGTGTATCACATCCTATTTAATACAATAATGCCCAACCATCTTTACTCTATTTTATGATATCCGGAACTGTCCAGATATAATAACTTTCATGGCTATATCACCACCAATTCATTGTATACACCTCACCCTTGATATGTGTGTTCAGCTATGTTATATACAGGTCACCTTCATACCTGTATAACTTTCTAGTCCATGGTATGCTGCTGAACATTTATCATATATAGGAGTGGACTAAATTGTGGAAGTTTATGTAAAAAATGTGTAAAGATTCACTTATTCACTCCAATCATGTGAAAAGAAACATGCAGTTTATTTTAGCTGCACATTATTGGATATTTCAATTAAATATTTACACAATTTGTGTGGCCAGTTCAAATCCTTTAGCAAGCCAGCCTAATAGTGTGTTCAGTCACATTAGTCATAGTACTAACCGGTTCCTTTCATAGCTGTATCTCTTCCCAGTTCATAGCATTCTGCTAGACTCATCATATGTAGTTTGTGTGTTGGTCCACTTATGTGTAGTACGCTGGTCATTGAACATTAGACATATCCTCCACTAATTAATGATTATCGATTTATGTATCAAATGTGTTCAGTCTACCAACACCTAATTTACTGACCACTCACCATTATTTTTATCTTGTATTTATATAGAGCTTTACAAAAGGGGCTCACAATCTAATGTCCATACCATAGTCATGTGTCATTCACACAGCCTAAGGCCAATTAACCTAACTGCATGTTGTTGGAGGAAACCGAAGTACCCAAAGGAAACCCACACCAACATGGGAGAACATACAAACTCTATGTAGATAGTGTCCTGACCAAGAATTGAATGTGGGATCTAGAGCTGCAAAGGCCAGTGTGCTAACCACTGAGCCATGCGGGGTGAATTTCTATCTGGCCACTACTGGTGGGCAACTCAGTTGCTTTTACAGGACTATATATATTTATATACGCATTCTCCTTTTTTTTTTTTTTTTTTTTTTTTTTTTTTTTTTTTGTCAGCATGGCTAAGTCTTGGCCAAGGCACACAGTAGTAAAAAAGAAAAAACACAGTATGGTATTTAACCTTTCTTTAAGTATTAAAAAATGCCCGGGTTGTCATTTTTGGTCTGCATATTCAGGTTGTCTGATTGCAATCCTTTTCATTTTTGCTGTTTTTCTGCTGTTTGTATAAATCATATAGTTTAGCCTACTGTATTATAATATTGATTCCTTGGCTTTTGCAGTATATAAAATGCAACAGTATTCTGCTGCCTACCCTTCATAATTTATAGAGCATTTTACTGCAGTAATAAATGTGATCTTTCAGTGGCATATGGCATTCAGTAAAATTCATGAACCCATAATGCAGGCATGATTGGCGGCTGCCACTTTGCAGATGTCTGCCTCTTGGTGCAAGCTTAACAAAATGACTTTTCTAACGTTATTCTTGTGTGCCCAGTGTCTACTACTCACCAAATAGTTTTATTACAAAGTTATATTTTTTCATAATGGTCAACTCAGAACAAAATTCCTGTTCTGTATTGATTAAAGCTGAGCTCCAACCTTGCACAGTTGTACAGGCTCCTATCCTCTGAAATCGCCTACTCTAACTCTACTCAAAGCTTAAGTAAACCCTGGTCACCCCTTCTTTTGAAGGCCTTGCCACAATCTTGGCCGGGCCAGAATGACATAACTCCCGCATAGGTAGTCAGGAGTTTATTCAGCATTATATCGGATATATATTATATCCGGCATTGGCGGCTATTCCTGACGATATACAGATGAAGATTATATATTGCAGATTGGACAATGCCTATCCCTTTCTGCAATAAGGACCATGTACGCAGCCTTGGTCTATGTACAAATCTCAGATGTTTATTGCCCAAGGTGAGCAGTTGTACTCGTGTGAGAATCTGACACATGTACAGGGGTCACCTGATGTCGCTCATTGATCCGTCAGGGCGGATTCATGAACGACCAATCCATGGCGGCTATACAAGGGAGGATAGAACAGGGGGTGCTTGTTTCTTTCCTTCTCCCCTCTCCATAGAACAGAATAGGTGCTATGTGCGCATTTGTTCATTTTTCACTGAAAACATAAAAGATTTCCAGCGACAAAAATGTTGTGTGCACGCTGCCTTACTTCTGAGTTCACAATATCTCAATCGCCTTATGGTTTATTTATTACAAAATAATCTTAAGGTGACTTATGTTTTTTTTTGTTTTTTATCTCAACGGTTGTCAGCAAGGATGCTCATTGCATGATCTGTAGATTGAGCTTTCATGTGTCCACAACCAATAACTTGCTTTGACACACTCTGTATTTTAGTGAAATTTGGTTGTGTGTGGAATAAATATAACAGGAATTTTTTTTTTTGAAATTGTAAATCTTTAAATTGTAATTTCAATGTTATTAGTAAAGCTATGGTAGTTTCTCTTTGTAACTTTTATCATGTACAGAACTGGAGGAAAGTCCATATAGAGACAAATTTCCCCTGCTCTGTTCAGCCATTAGGAACAATGAAAATATCCAGGGATAGAGAATCATTGGAGTGCTGGTACTTGCAGTGACCCGAGCCCAGCATCTCAACAAAATTGCAAGGAATGGTATGAAATGGTTACTGTATTCAGCTAGAGATGAAGCCATATAAGTGAACCTGTTCCGTGCTCTGCATGGGCGAGCCAAGCCACAGGTTCTCTTTAAGTACCTAGCTATTTTAATTATTTATTTACTTTGGTAATGATAGCTCCATAATGGTGCAATCAAGAAAATGACAAATATTGTGCTGGCAGAAAGCTTAAGCTGAATGAACCCTTCTGACAACAGAGCTGATTAGGAGAGTGCCAGAAGATGAGCATATCTTGTGTGTGATGCTTCAGAATCTTTACCCTTTCGATATCTGAAAGTAGACTTTTTAGAAAAGACATTTCAGAAAAAAGTACTGATAGCCATATGTTAGCTAACATTGCTGTTTCCTGACAGCCTCTTGTTTCTGTACTTGCTGAAGTATATAGTTAGGTCCATAAATTTTGGACAGACAACTTTTTTCTAATTTTGGTTGTGTACATTACTAAAATTAATTTGAATTGAAACAACTCAGATGCACTTGAACTGCAGACTTTCAGCTTTAATTCAGTGGTTTGAACAAAAAGATTGCATAAAAATGTGAGGAACTAAATTTTTTTTTTTAACACAATCACTTCATTTTAGGGGCTGAAAAGTAATTGTACAAATTAAAAAGCTGAAAATAAAAGTTCATTTCTAATACTTGGTTGAAAACCCTTTCCTGGCAATGACAGTATGTATTCTGAAGTTTAGTCTTCAACAAATGAAAATGCATGCTCAATTGGGTTCAGATCAGGTGACTGACATGGCCATTCAAGAATATTCCACTTCTTTGCTTTAATAAACCCCTGGGTTGCTTTGGCTGTATGTTTTGGGTCATTGTCCATCTGTATTATGAAACGCCTCCCAATCAATGTGACTGCATTTAGCTGGATTTGAGCAGGCAGTATGTCTCTGAACACCTCAGAATTCATTCGTCTGCTTCTGTCCTGTGTCACATCATGGATAAACACTTTCTTGCCATCATTCTGGTAAAGGTTGATCTTGGTTTCATCTGTCCAAAGAATGTTTTTCCAGAACTGTGCTGGCTTTTTTAGATGTTTTTTGAGCAAAGTCCAATCTTCTATTCTTGAGGCTTATGAGTGGCTTGCACCTTGCAGTGCACCCTCTGTATTTACTTTCATGCAGTCTACTCTTTATGGTAGACTTGGATATCGATACGCCTACCTTCTGGAGAGTGTTGTTCACTTGGTTGGCTGTTGCGAAGGAGTTTCTCTTCACCATGGAAATGATTCTGTGATCATCCACCACTGTTGTCTTCTGTGGACGTCCAGGTCTTTTGGCGTTGCTGAGTTCACCAGTGCTTTGTTTCTTTCTCATGATGTACCAAACTGTAGATTTTGCCACTCCTAATATTGTACCAATTTCTCAGATGGGTTTTTGCAGCCTAAGGATGGCTCTTGTTTCACCTGCATGGAGAGCTCCTTTCTCCACATGTCTGTCCACAGCAAAATCTTCCACATACAAGCGCGCACCCCCCTCCCCTCCCCAAATCAACTCCAGGCCTTTTATCTGCTTAATTGATAATGACATAAAGAACGAATTGCCTACACCAGCCCATGAAATAGCCTTTGAGTCAATTGTCAAATTACTTTTGAGCTCCTGAAATGAAGTGATTGTGTAAAAAAAAACATAGCTGAAAGTCTGCAGTTCAACTGCATCAGAGTTGTTTCGTTTAAAATGAATTGTGGTAATGTACACAACCAAAATTAGAAAAAAGTTGTCTCTCCAAATTTTTATGGACCTAACTGTAGATAGTTCACAAGCATGCACCCAATAAAGTCTGTAGTGCTGACCTTATGCATAGGAGATTGTCTCAAAGTCCATTTAGTTAGTTAGGTGCCTGGCAGTTAACGGTTGTAGCCTACATAATTCTCTTTGAATATCTTTCTCTTGAGAGAATACAGTTTTTACTTCTGACTACATAATTCAGAAATAAAAATGCTTAAGATTAGCTATGTCCTCACATGTTTTGTTTCTGCACTGGACACATGGAATACTTTTACCCCGCTATAGGCCTAAGCATGTACAAAAATTTTGTTTTACTGAGTTCACTTCTTTGTAAAAGTGCTAGCACCCCCGCCCCATAGGTAATGGCTACCTGAGTGATGAAATACCATTAGTTCTTCCTGTGACTGCCCTGTGTTAGATGTAGATTTCACAGCACATAATGTATCCATATAAAATGCTCAAACTACCTCTTTATAAATGAGCCCCTATCTTTTATGCGTGGTAACTTAACCCTATTAAACCTCATTGCCACAGGCCTTAAATTACAACATCGTGTTTCACTCATTAGCCAGAGTTGCTAGCCATAGATAGAAGAGAAGAAAGTTGACATGATCAAAAATGTAATATCGTCTGAAGAAGTATAGTAACTAATCCAAGCCATTTGTCAATCTCCCGCCCATTCTATTGATTATGTGTTACTTTACAGTAAGTGTCCATGGGCATTATTTACTTGTGTTTCAAATGCATTTGGAATATATGTTGATTTCATATTTTATTGAGAAGAGAATGTGGCAGTTCAGAAGCTGCAATTGACTTCCTTTTAATTGTCCTGTCATTTTTTGGACGCAGCATGTCTTATTGAGATACATTTAAACTGCAAGGAAAGCAGGCCATGCGCAGCCTTTTCTTGTCCGATGCCATGTTTGCCAATCCAACATTTGATGCGGAAAATGAAAACGCCCATATACACATACCCATAGAGGCCTGTTTCCCCAATTAACACTACTGCACATTCCACTCTTTCCAATGGGTAGCATGGGCTTGTATATAAAGGCGCTGATCATTGATTTGTTTTTTTGCTGTTTTGCTCTCATCAGTGAACTAATAAAGGGGCATGCTGGGGAATCCAGCTGATAACGGATTCAGTAGTCTCAATAATAAATTGAGGCCTTGCCACAAGGAAACTTTTGCAACTAAATTCATTAGGTAATTTTGTGACCCTTCTAAAATCTGATTTCTGATGATGTATTGTAGGAAAAGGTTTTTCCTGAATGCTTGTGACAACAACTAATGCTTGTGAATCAGCTTGCTGTTTGATAAAACACTGGTGAACATTTGTAAACTCTAAGACAGGCATAGACAATTCTCATGAGCCAGATGGCCAGCTCACCAATAAAATAAGTGACTAACTTTTTGAGAATTTCCTGTTATCACTTAAGCATATATTTCTTTCATCCTTAAATGTCCAAGAAAATGCAAGTCAATCACCCCATTATTGAAATACCTTCAATCTTTGCTGGCATTCTTCTGTTTTAATTTACCCATTTAACAAACTTTTACCTATATCACTAATTCTTTAATTTGTTGTGGTTATAGCCTTTTGTAATATGTATTGTTCATCTTTCAGAATGAGTTTGTGCTTTTGAATTGAGGTTTTGGGACAAAGCAGATTACAGCATATGTACAACCTTTTTTTTTCCTAATCCTAAATAAAGTAGGACATTTTTTAAAAAAACCTTGGCAGTTCACTTTCATATTCACTTCCTGATATCTTTGCATTATTAGGGAAATCTCATATTGTCTCTAAAACCACTGTCAGTGTGTCCATTCGAAGATTTCCTCTTTATTCCTGTGCTAGTGGCAATGTGAATCCAGGTTCTATTCCATTTCTCGTTAAAGTGGTGGTCAAGCCAAAAGTAAAGACACGGACAGCAATAAAAATCTGATGATGGTTCTGGTCCCTTACCACCTCTCATTGCTCCATCGACAAAAATGTGTGCATGCTGCGCCAATAAAAATAATGTATGTCTTTGTGTTGGCAAGGAGTGTTTGAGGTGCTGTTAAGAATGAATGGCAAGTGTAGCAATGTGTGTTGATATAGATAGATATATAGATATATATATATATAGATATATATATATATATATATATATATATATATTTATATATATATAATTTTTTATATAAATAATATATTTGTATTGCACCCTATTATAGCTTGAAAATTGATAGCTTCCTTCCAGTTGTTAATGTAAATGTTAATGTTTATGTATAAACACTTGATTTGTTTACCTTATCAGTAGTTAATATTGAATTTCGCATGCAGTTTGTTGGTTGTATGAGTTTGGAGTTGGTACATTATATCACTTTGTTGTTGATGGGTAATGTCTCTTTGAAAACGGAAAAGCATTTCCTTCTGGTTTCTAGTTTGCATACTACAGGGGGTGGGTTGTGCTTTCGCTTCTGTTTTTGCTGGGGGTTTTAGCAAATACCATTCTTTTTTCTCCTTAAAAACTATGTATAATACTTACCTTATTCAAAAATGATTAGAGATATTTTTACTGGACATAAATGTGGCCATGGTTGACTGGCTTCATAGATTCATCTGCCAATAAAGTTTTATTTACATTTTTTGTTAAACTTAGGTAATATGTGTAGTACTTGCTAAGCAGCACATCCTTCATCTGACTTCCCTGCTTGCCAACCTTAGTGCAATAAAATTTGAAGAGTAATCTGTGCTCATGAGATTTTTGCTCCGATTATTCAAAAACTTTTTTCAGTGTTTAAAATATATTTTGATCTTATAAGAAAGCAAATATCCCAATATTAGAGAGAAAACCCCCTCAATTATAACGCCAATCATTTAGAGAACCAAGCTGCTATCTGCAACCATCATTAAAATAATGCAACTGAAAATTGCATGTGAAGCTGTTGGTATTGCAAACAAGAGCAGGTGATCTTTAAAGAGTTTAGTCACACAATCAAGTCACTTGTGTAGATGAAACCTTGCTGACTGGTTATTTTGTCTTTTTTTTAATTGCCCACCATCCAAGCCTACAAAACCACGGGCTGTATGATATTGTCATCTCCCTCTACAGAGATCATCATCTAGCACATTTGACAGGAGCCTGAAGGCCTGGCCAGGAGCTTTCTGGAAAGTCTCTGATGGTCTGGCAGCGGTAGATTATTTTATGGCCTATTTAGCTCTATGTTGTATGTTATTTTCCTTTAATGAACCATGATAAAGGCTTCCCATTGAAAATGAAAGGGGCTGGCCACACACCATTAAAAGAAAAGAAAACTTTTTTTTTTTTAACAAAACAGGCTGCAGCAATTTGTTACTTGTTGAGTGCACTACACCACAGGTACACTGTCTTCATGGGTTTGGGCATTAAATATGAGTGGCAGTGCATAATACAGCAATTGACTGTGATTAGTAAGTGGGGAGTAAGTTATTAAATTTGCATTTTCTCTCGGCATTTACTGGTAGTGCTCAAGTTTGTTGTAAACTTGGAAGATCCTCCCAGTTCTCATGACGTTTGTGCTCCATAGAAATTGGAGCAAAGGCAAATATATTATAAAAGCTAATGCAGGGGAAGGAAGCCCACCTAAAAAGCTGACCTAGTGCTTTTTAGGGTTGTGGTAAAGAAAACCTTTCATTCCCTTACTTCTAAAATCTAGTGTTTTATTTGTCCCATGAGCTGCAAAATATTACTTTCTACTTGAAGTCAACAGCTAAGCCTTCATCTTCAGTTGCAAGCATTGCTCTTGATTAGTTATGTATGCGAAGAGCCGAGATGACTTTAACATCAAGGCTGTGATTGACAGTGGAGCTTCACATGGCTTCTCTTTGCTGTTCTAGAGGCAAAAGGGAGGCATCCAAGGAGGGAATAACTTAGGGTGGGGGTGTACTTGAGTGGAATATTTGGTAGTTATGTACTGGCAATTTCCATTTCCATAACCTGAATAGTTGGTTGCTTTGTAAACAGTGACGAAGGGGAGAGTTGTTATAAGAAATAAGGAAAGTTTTAGCACAGAAGGGTGAAAAGGAACACTTAGCCCCCCCCCTTAATGTTAAGGTATTTGGGATTTGTGATAAGGATATGTCATTGTGTATCCAAGAAATAGCAGACAAGAACTGTGGGATGATGGTATTGCTGATTGACTTACTATGCCAGCATATCAGTCCACTAAGCTTGTTGCGTTCATATTGCATGACTGCCAATGTTTAGTCACACAATCATGGCCCTTAGAGCTTAGAAAAGTGATGTTCAGACCAAACCAGCCAGTAAATGTCTTTGACTTGACTTTGATCTTCCCTTTCTCCAACAGTTATGTACTCTACGCCAGGTATTGTAAGGCTTTTTTAATATTAGATTTTATTTAAACAGTAGCAGTAAGGGAGCAGGATAGGGGGCTAAGTTAACAATGCCTGTTTTCATGCCTAAAGAACTATAGTCATTGTAGAGAAAGAAATCAATCTACTCCTACACCCTTAACAAACTACACCAACAGGTAACGGAACTAAAATACAGAAAAATTGTGAAATCTCATTTTGCCCTATGCTCTGTGGAGAAGGGTCATATACTAGAGCTAAAATGTAAATTTTTGCATTTGAGGGCTATATGCTTGGGGATTACTATTCAAAAAAAATTGTGAACCCCAAAGTGATTTTACACCACCACCTTGCAGCTATTGGAGCAGAAACTGGTCATTGTTGTGTTACAGAAACCTACAATATCAAAATGTTTTGTGACCTTAAACTCTACAAAGCTGATGGAACGTCTAAAAGCTATAAAATAATGATAGAAAAATATCTTATGGAGTTGGACTACATTTATTATCTACAGAACATTCCAGGAGTACAATGCCTGTTGGATCCTTTATTCCTTTCTTCATTAATTCTTCTTCTTTCAACTCTGTAATGTAAAGTTTTCTTTTGTAAAGGTTTCATCCAGGTAAATTTGACACCTTTTTTTCCCCCCCATACTTAAGATACCACTAACACATGTGAGTTTGGATTTGTTATCATTTCATTCACAAGTTTTGCAGCTGGGTGAGAAGAAATTGTAGGCGGGTGGCAGCCCCTGTATTGTGACCCAACGCTTCAGTAACCACCCAAAAACAGCCGAGTGGTGTGCCTGGCTAAAAAGGGCTGCGGAGAACATTGCTTTGTGAACTTGTGCTTAATGTATGTTTATTTTATTTACATGCTAACAGTGTAAATGCCTAAATTTTCATATGATTTCAGCATATTTTTCTAAATCTGTAATGTCATCAGCGGTCATATTATTAACTAACATACTTTGTTGTACTGTGTTATACTGCAATGCATGACAAAGCACAGCCATGTACAGTATGTGGCTGTCCATTGCAATGCATTCATTTGTCTGATTAGGGCAGCACACAAAAAACAGACCGAAACGTGTCCAGTGGTGCATTGTAAAATTGCACTGCTGCACATCACATATGTGGGAACATCAGACATTGCTTTCTTTGCAATTTCTACTGTCCTTGAAAAAAAAAAATTTGACTTCTAACAGATTTTTAGTTTTTGTGATCGTTACAACTGGGCTTTAAAATGCATTTCCAATAAACACTTGTATCCTTGAACAATTTTGTCATGTATTTTTGCTTACAGACACAGTGACACATTTTTTTACAGCTGAGTTGTGCATTAGTCTGGAGCGTTTGTCTTGTGTGACTAGACGCACCTTTTAGGTAGGTGTTTCCTGGAGCTGCTCCTCATATTCTCGTCTTTGTGCTTTTATAATAAGGCGCCAGTGACAGATCACATTTCTGACATGTTTCTGCACCGTCCACTCTTTCCATAGTTACTGCAGGCTCGTGCTTTGCACTTGATCCTAATGCAAGCTGAACCTGTTTTGAAACTGTGTGCATTCAGCTATGGTAGGTATGTAGTGCAATGTAAATGATTAACATGTTCTTCCCCAAATGAGATGTAGACTTGCTGGGCTTGTTGTTTTTCTTATGTAGGTAGGGTCAATAAATAGTTGCTTTGTTTATTGTTGAACTGTGCAAAAATGTGTGTAGAAATTCCAATACATTTTTTTTTTTTTTTTAAATGCTTGCAGTATGTGCGGGTGGTATGATGGAGGAGTGTTGTGTGAAGGGTTTGGATAGAACAGCGGTTGCCAACCAGTGGTCCATGGAGCTCTGGTGGTCTGTGAGAAAATTATTTGCAATTTTTATGTTTTATTATTAAAACAAATAATTTTCTAATTTTTATATTTTGAATGACAATTTTTACCTATATATTGCACTAAACTGTACTTGAGATGGAAAAACAAGGGCGGCGCAGCGTGACATCGGTGTAGTCCTAAGCTGTATGAGGCAACCATCGCCGAGCCGTACGCTTCAGTATTGTTTCCACCATTACAACAGTCACCCCGCTCCAGAAATACCTATTCTCATCCGATTGTTTTATTTTATTTGTTTGTTTCTCAGATGCTCTTTTAGGCAAGTATGACCTTAACTGTGTATTTACTGTTATATTTAATGGCATCAAATAGTTTCACTTTGATAATTATCATTTCTTGTTTGGTCTTAGATTCAAATGAAATAAACCCATAATGAGTGAGAAAAAGCAAACAAGTATTTTGCATTTCCTTAGTAATACCAAAGATAATGCAACTAATGTTAATAGTAACAAAAGTAATACTTCACTTAACCATGAGCTGATCAATGAATCCGAGCCTCCAAAGTCCTCGTCAGGCACCATTAGGAAGATCATTATTTTACAAATGTATTTATCTTCTTAAAAGTCATATTAATGGTCTGCATTTAAAATTTGTTTTAAATACAGACCATTTAAAATTATGAATTTAGTGGTCCGTGAGGTCCCAAAGGTTGGCAAACGCTGGGATTGAAGACAGTATTTGCAGTAAAGGAGTGTGGAGGGTCTGACAATACACAGTATGTGTAGGAGAGGGTTGCAAAGGGTATGACTGTAAGTGGTGTGCACAGGAGAAGGGGTACTAAAGCCATATCAGTGGTCATAATATGCAAGAGAGGTGTGAAATGGGGGTGACGTAGACGGAGAGAAAAGTGCCTATGGAGAGAAAGGCTATGACTGCAGTCTATCCCCATGGGAGTTTAAAAATAATGGAGAGATGGGAAAAATGTAGAGCTGGGTGGTTTAACAACCCACAGAACAATTCATCTTTTGACGCACAAATTGTGGTTACAAATCATTCTATAATTGGCAACACAATAATTAAAATGATTATTCCTACCAATATACGTTAAATAGGGATGGGAAGTGCTTCTGATACTTTATTATCAATTTT
This sequence comes from Pyxicephalus adspersus, assembly GCF_032062135.1. Taxonomy (NCBI): domain Eukaryota; kingdom Metazoa; phylum Chordata; class Amphibia; order Anura; family Pyxicephalidae; genus Pyxicephalus; species Pyxicephalus adspersus. Next base: position 22,962,574 of record NC_092865.1, on the reverse strand, counting down.
GTAAATTAAATATCAGTAGACGAGCCAAACTCTGTACACAAGGTGGAAAAAAGGTGTCCGGTACACAGGTGGCTAAAATTGAAATGAGTAATTTTGGTGGGGAACACATCACCAGTACTACAGTCTACACAACTACCTTCGCTGAGGTGGTCTTTAAACTGTCAAGGTGGTGGGGAGCACCCACACTGAACCAGGAGCTGTGCATAAGTGGAACTGGGGTCAGAAGAGATTAAAAAGTAGAAGTCATAATTAGTAGAGAATGGCCTGATATTGTGTGGTGTGGTTCACTGATCAATAAACAAGGGATTGGACCAGCTGTTCTGGAGACCTGATGCTGGGGGTTAATGCACTGGGCACAAAAAGGGGAACAGAAGGGGCACATGTGGTAGTGACTGGCTGCTTGGTGTTAAAGGGGTAAGCACATATTAGTATTATTAATAATAAACAGGATTTATATTGCCCCAACATGTTATGCGGCGCTGTACTGGGTACTGCCAATTAAAGAATTATTACAGGCAAGCAAAAAGTTAGGTCCTGAAAAGTTCATAGCATGTGTATTTGGGTGCTAAGTCTTAACCTACATGAGCCAGGTATTAATAATAATAATATTATTATTAGGCTGTATTAATTTAGCACCAACATATTACACAGCACTGTATGTTAAATAGGAGTTGCAAATGACAGACAGATATAAATGACACATGAAGAGGAGAGGGCTCTGCCCAAAAGAGCTTACAATCTAAGAGGTGGGGATGGTCATATACAATAGGGGGGAGGGAGTCCTAAGGGGTTTAAATACTTAGCTTGTAACTTGGCACTGAGAAAATAACACACATTCTTGGGCATGGGTGTTCATCACATATGCTGAGGACAGATCATTGAGTATTTTACACAACTGGCCTAGGGACTAATGCTTTAATTCTTGGTATAGGATACTAAGGGGTTTAATGCTCACACTAGGAAAGTTGATGTAGGTCATTGAAAGGATTGATTGTTTTTTGCTAGATATAGGTGACAGAGGAGTTAACAGTCTTTTTGTGGTGGCTGATCACTAAAAGTTTAATGCACATACACCGATGGTTTAACACACCTACTGCAGCTTGGGCACATACTCTGCTGGTGTAGAAACTGGATGGAGAGTTCTGTGTACTGGAGGGGCATCTGAGAGGTGGTGGTATGGATGATAAGGAGGTAGGGGTGTGTGCTGGAAACTAGATACGTGTGAATGAACATTTTGTGTTCTAAAACACAAATTCTTACGAAGAAGCAATTGGGAACTTAAAAACACTGCATCAGCCTTTCTCAACTTTTTTACCATGGGGGAACCCTTGAATTGAACTTGTGGGTCTTGGGGAACCCCTGGCAATTACTATATCCACAACTCACAGGACTTTAGTGTGGTGGTCGTTGGGAAGAATGACTGCAAAATTGCTGGCAACTGAGTAAAAATGTCACCCTTACAAGTAGCTAAAAAGATCATTTTGTGTCAGTAACACTAACCTGAGAGGCATATGGCAAATTCTCATGTCCTGGACCTTCCAAATAATGGTTATTGAAACCTGTGCAATATAGGCTTTGCATGTTGATACCATGTATATCATACCTAAAAAATCCCCTGAATCGCAGACCCAGACACCACAAATAATTAGGTATGCTGAAAGCTCTTTATAAAGTAATTAGAAATAGCTCATGTAAATAATAAAGTGTATTATTGTGACAGATTGCTGTAGTAAGGATTAAAGCTTCCATTAGTTATCTCTTTCAATGCTACAGGTCTCTGGGGTTAAAGTTTTCATTTATATTGTCTGCCCTGCATATCCTGTCTCCCTCCTCCCTTCCTCAGTAAATAGCTCTGTCTGTCATGCATGCACCACAGATCTGACTCTGTGTCTCGCACAAGGCGCATGTAGAGAGGAGGTAGCAATTAAACTGACAGATGAGTTTTGTTGATGCCGGGAGAAACAATTCCCATTTCCTTAACCGCTTGGCACCATGGCATGTCAATGAAGTGTATGCATTGTGGTACAAACTTCCCTACTATGATCTCATCACATACCATATTTTGATTCCATTTTTCTTTTAGTTGAAACATGACCTTCATTTATTAGGAAGTATGTGAATATACAATGTTTTATTACATTGTATTTACATAGCGTTGACATATTACAGAGGGCTTTACAAGGTCCGTAGTCATGTCACTAACTGACCCATAAAAAGGTTCACAACCTAATGTCCCTACATAGTCTCGTCATTAATACGGGCAATTTTGAGGGGAAGCAAATAATCTATCTGCATGTTTTGGGAAGACGCCATAGCGTCCTAAGGAAACCTATGCAAACAGAGGGAGAGAAAAAAAAACTCCATCTAGATAGGGTCCTAGCTAAGATTCAAATCTGGCACCCCCAGTGCTGCAAAAACTAAACATAACATTATTTTTCAATTTGTTGCTCTGACCGTGGTCATGTGAGTTGGAAGATCTTTCAGCTGAGTCAATGTTAAAAATAAAATTCCAGAACCACTGAAACTTTTTTATGTTTGGTTCTTATTCTGAAATGTCATTGGAGGTATGTCAGTTGGCTGGCCCTGCTTACTAAAATAAAACTAGCACTGTTAAATGCTCAACTGATAAAGCAACTATGTTTGTGCAGTTTTCTAGTTTGGCAATTATTTGGTTAGTTTCTAAAAATCTTGATCTGCCTAAAGTCATAGCAACTGCATCAGGAGTTAAGACATTGTAAAGGTTGGAAGGTTAGAGGTCATATCATGGTCACTAAAAACAAACTTTTGTGGTAGTTTTCAGTGACTGATGAACAAATGAGGACTGTACACAGTGCTGCTCTTTTTTTATGGAGAGGGGACGATGAACCAGTGACACCCTGTTGTGCCCATCCCCATAGGAAAGCACGGTGGTCATTCCTATCAGGGCAGATTGATGGCGTTGGGGGACGGCTGTACATGCCAGATTTTTACCTGAGACAAGCATCTGATGTGTGTGTCTACATTTTACAATCAAAAGAATAATTGGATATTACATCTCAATAGTAGTTCAAACAAGGAAAAAAATGACGTGTCCGGAGGAAAATGGGGGTACTTGTAATTTGCCATGTGAATATAATTTAGCAGAAATTATATTTTGATTCACAAATTTTGTGCATGCTTTTAGTGACCATAATTCAAGGCCTTCTTTTAACCCTTGACAAGCCAGAACCTGTTATTTTGTTTGAGGTCAATAGGATTCGTAACATTTTAAAAGTTATTCATTACGTTCTGTCTTCCCATCGGGAAAATTGCCCTCTATTTGGGCAGAAACCAAAGATTTCCCCAACAGGACACAAAAGCCGGTATTGTATCCTCAGCTTGATTTATATTATCATATGTCCATATTTAGAGATTTCTGTTCACTTCCTGTCCAGAAGACCTGTGTCTGACAACACAGGAAGTAAGGGATATCTTTCCATCAGTTTGATTTGGGTTGTCAGTGTTTGTTTAACTATTTTATGTTATTTTTGTCTTTGTCCAGCCATAACCAGCTGTTTTGCTCTTTCTCTTTACAGGCAGGCTGAAGTCCTGAAAGCAGATATGACAGGTAAGCCAAAATCATACTTTGTATTCACATTCTTTATTGTGTGTTCTGCAATGTGGACACAACCAGCTGTATAGTGATGAATGTAGTCATAGCTCTCCTTTTCCACAAATGAATTCAACATCTGCGTCTGTTGTGTTCAACATGTGTAGTGTTTTTGCATGGCATTTCTTTATTTTTCTTCAGAACTAAAAATATTGTTTTATTTTGACAAACCGGAAAATATTGCATATGAATATCTAATATTTCGTTTTTGCAGGAAGCAAGTGAGATATACCTAACCGCCTAATCACCTGTTTGGTTTACTCTTGCTGTGATTAGGATAGCAGAGAATCAGATTACATTAGCACACACAACTGTGTCAGAATAAGGACTCACCCCTTTTTTGTCCTTGAATATGAGCGTACCTATTTTGAATTTTTAATCTAATGTAGTATTATTGGAGGTGTCCTATATTTGGGCACAGAGGCACCTTTACATTTTTAGCTTTTAAAGAAAAAATGGTGCTTTTAACCTTGATGCTTAATTATTTTGATGTGCGTTTTATAGCACTTACAGGTCCACTTTACCTTTTCATTCACACTTGGGCAGATGTGTTACCCTTCCGTAGGAAGTCTGTAGCAGGGGCAGATATGTGTTACCCTTCTGTAGGAAGTCTGTAGCAGGGGCAGATTCATCAGCATGTCCCAGAGGTTTGTATGGTAGCTGGCAGAATAAATTAGGATGGTGGGAAAAGAGGGGAGCGTATAACATTTTTACGATGATGATATAGTTCTCTTTTAAGTAATGTTACTGAAGAAAACTGAATAAATCTGCAGTTTTGACTGAACATATTTATATTCATTTAATTGGAATTTGCCTCTGCCTTTAATTAAACATTTCTTTGTTGTGTGTTATCAAAATCTTCAGAATCTGGTTTCCCAACCTGTGAATGCTTTGATTGTTTTCTTTTTTTTTTTCTTAGTCAAATCAAGCATTAATTATAACAAATGCGACTCTAATCTGCAATAGTGGCGCCATTTGGAATAAAGCTGTCAGATCAAAATCTGCTTATATGCATTTGGTTGTGCATCATTTTAAATGGTTTTGAATCTCCGCTGCCGTTTTTAAACAATGACAGGAAATGTGTTAATTAAATGAATAAGTTATTTTACACAGTATAAAATGTGAAGTGATTGTAATAATAAAAAAGCCTTTCCTAGACCATAGCTTAGTAGGGTTGAAACTTGGAAATTCCCTTCACTGCTTCACACAGTCTTTTTACACAGGAAGTGCATATCTTTCTAAATTCATTGTCATTTTCTTTGGCTAGATTCCAAGCCTGGTACAGCAGAGGCGTGGACATCACGTCAGGCACTGCAAGACTTGTATCAGAAGATGCTCGTTACAGACCTCGAGTATGCACTGGACAAGAAGGTGGAACAGGACCTGTAAGTACTTCAACTTTTATAACGCTATATTGTTAAAACAAATTGGTTACATTTAGGCAATTTGGACCCTTAGTTTGGTTGCAGAAGTCCCCCCTCTTTTAAAGGCAAACAAATCCTAAAAAGTTGTTCTATGCTTTCAACAAGAAAGTGGCAAAAACCCTTCACTGGGACTCCAGTAGGGCTTATTGAAGAGTTTACTATTTGGGGGCTACACTATTCTGATACATCTAGTGTTTACAGGGGAAAAAAAAAGAATAAAGCTGGTTTAGCACTGTGACTGTGTGGCAGCTTTAGGATGCCACAGAAGCTGTTTTTTAAATGGTAAAATTCCCTCCAGGTGCCCTATAAGGACATTTTCCTAACATCCTTGTTGCACGTGAAAAAGCCCTTTTCACTCATTTAAAGCCCATTCAACTATACAGATTACACAGAAACGGTGACCTATTTTCTACTTATCTGATTTTAAGCTTCCTCTTACCTGAAAGAAGTGGGCATTTAATGGAGTTGACAGTTTAACATGGGAAGGGAAAGTATCATCAGGAACGTGGTCTGTCAGAAGGTTGAAGGTTTTGGTTCTAAACATCTGGCCTGAGGCTTAAGTAATTTGTGCATAATTGTGGTCACAATCTGTTCTCTAAGACCACATATCCAGTGTTAACTTTTTCCTGCTTTCAGCATTGTGAGTGCATGCACCTTATTCTGAAAGTTACAAGCACAGCACAGATGCCACTGTTACTTTCGCAAGGAAGTAACTGTTTAAGGCATTTGGTGCAGACAAAATATAGTTATATCCTTTATCACTATAGAGGAATATAGTCAAGTGATTGACTTTGTACCTGGAGTTCAGCTTCAACAATACTGGTACATGCATTTTGCCTCTATTATTTGATCAAATGGCAGGTTCACTTTAAGTTGGCATCCCAGAAGTTGTAGAAAAATAGCTTTTGTACTTACTATAAACCATACAGCCCCCGCCTTTCAGTGAATGTAAGTAGAACTATACCAGTGGAAACATGTCCAATTCTTCCTTTATATGAATTGTCTATCTAGCCAACATCATAATGCATTGCTTCCAGAAAGTTTTCTTTCCGGATCTAGCAGTTTGGATTGGGCAGACATCTTTTATAACTGCAGGTTTGCTAAAATCAAATCTGCAATTACAGTTAAACACTGGCAGTATGTTCTGTGTCAGATTACAACTCAAACAAAAGAATTAAATTGTTATTAGCTATCATTAATATAACAAACTGTGCATAATACTTGTTTCCTTTCTTTAAAGTGTTATTAAACCTTCTTAAGATGAATATTGCTGCAGACCACAGCATTTATGTTGTGCTTTGTTCTTCTAGCTGACGTTTGTTAGGATTTTCTGTACATAAAACCTTCTCCACCAAGTTTTTTTTTAGGGTGACTTTTTGCTGCTGTGTAGGTCCTCATGGAGCCCACTATGTAGCCACCCTTGAGGGCATTACAGCCATATGATACAGCATTACGTAATGCCACATGCCCAGGACAATAAACCAAGTTGAAAGCCTAAATGACTGTCTCTCTCAGAGTGTGCTCCAACCTACTCTTCCCCAACCTGTGTAATTACAAGATATCAGCCTGACTTTCCTGGCAAAGAACCAAAAGTAAACTGATATGGAATTAACCATATACTGCTTCCAAGAGCTCCTAGCTTATGTGAGCATTCTATGCTTAATTCTCTGTTAAGTTTGGCTTTTTTTCCCCCAGCCTTGACTGAGTGGATAAAGGAACAGGTTTAGTACTATGGACTAGATAAGAATGGAGAACAGAAAGTAAAACCATGTGCTAAATAGGACTACAGAGAGACAAAGGTGTCTCCTTCTTCAATGGAATACATATTCCTAATGTGCAAACAAGACATCTAGCGTTCAGGTACAGTTTAAGCTCATCTTGCTGCTCCTCCTTCAAGCCAGTTGATGAAAGTTTATCCACTGGCCCAGATTTCCTAGTCTTCTATGCACATTATATTGGTATGCGTTTTGTTTTTTTTTATATTTTTTAGATGTGCACACCTCCTTATATTCTTTGTGACTGTAAGAATGATGATGCCTTGAAGCAGTTTCTTAATGCACTCTGGGACTTTTTAAAAATAATCTCCAAAAAATGTATCTAAAAACTTCCAAACTCCTGCAATAATAACAAAAGGACATAACCCAAACAGACTATATAAAAACTTATATAACATTTTAACTTCTAAGGTTATAATGGGAATGAAAATGTGTCACATGCAAAGAAATCCAAACGGAAGGGAAGGATGGACAGCAAGTAGGCAGTACTTCCATATTCAGATGAATGTACCCACACTCACCAGACAATTTGACCCTAATATTTCCTAGCAGTCAAAGAAACATATTGGTGGTCTTTACCCTCCTTTTATAAGCTGGTACTTTTCTTTGATTCTTATATACTTTGCCTTGTCTACACAGTTTTGCAGTGGAAAAACAGTGTTAAAAGCTATGCACATTTTTACAGCGTGCAAACCGTGAATTATCCCTGCTCTTTGTTTTTCTAAATTTAAATGTTATGTGTTATATCCTTCTTTTAAAAGAGTTGTATATTAGTTATATTTAAGCTAGGTCATCTGTACAATTGTTTAGTTAGAATGTTTGCAATAATAATAATTAAGTTTTTTTCTAAATCCATAATCCTGTATTTTGTCCACAGTTGGAATCATGCTTTCAAAAATCAAATCACAACACTGCAAGGGCAGGCCAAAAACCGAGCAAATCCAAATCGTAGCGAGGTGCAGGCCAATCTTTCACTGTTTCTGGAGGCAGCTAGTGGATTTTATACACAGGTAAGATGGAAGGCTTTGCATGTAGATGACCATTCTACCTGTGATTATGCTTTCTATTGACATCTCACATATCCTTCTCTCTCAAAGCTTTTGCAGGAGTTATGCACTGTGTTTAATGTGGATTTGCCATGTCGTGTCAAGTCCTCCCAGCTGGGAATCATCAGCAATAAGCAGATGCACTGTGGGACGGTGGTGAAGCCTCAGTCCAGATCCTGTGCTTATATTTGCCAGCACTGCCTGGTACACCTTGGAGACATTGGTGAGACAGTTAATAAAATAGGGATATTTGGAGATTTACAATTGCCCATTTTTATATTTTACACAAGTACTTTTTGTGTAACTTTTTTTTTATTTATATTTAAGGCTACTTTCCAAAGGTATGGGGCGGGGTACTGGCGTAGGCTTGTCAAACTCCAGGCAGGACTGAAATGAGTACATATTTACTAAAAAAATACTACATATTTGGAAAGTTATAGAACTTTTCAAGTAATTGTATAGTAAAAATCACAACTTACATTATTAGCCCAGACAATGAGACTTTACCGTGTGCATTCAACCTCAAAAATATGTAAGTAAATCAAGGATCTCTCCACTGGTGATGAATTGTGGGCTTTGTTTAAATCAATATACCAGCTTGGGGCCACAAAGGAGGCCCACATGCATATATACAATGCAATATTTAGGACAAATTAACCACATTGTAAGAGATACTTGTGCAGTAGTCACATCTCCAGTTTTTATTTCGCCTTGTGTTTCTTTTTTAAATAATCTAGGAGTTCTATGGCAGGTTCTTTGTTCTGATTTGCTTTAACAGTGAAGTCCTCTCAATTCTGGCTTTACTTCATGGTTTACCCAGTGTTGTGGTCAGGCAGCCAAATTATTGATGTTTAGGAAGTTGTATAATGTCAAATTTTGTCTATGAAATTGATCTCTTAAAGTCTTTCTTTTGTTTTTAATCAGCTCGCTATAGGAATCAAACAAGCCAGGCTGAATCCTATTATAGACATGCTGCTCAACTTGTCCCTTCCAATGGTGAGATGAGAACCATCATTTGATGTTTTGCTCTTTTGTTTTTAAATATTTATTTATTTTTACTACTACACAATAATCTTTTACTTTGTTGATCTTTGCAGAGCTTGTTAAACAGGGTGCAATTTGTCTTCATATTTAGTAATCTGTATTAACCTCCTGGGCGGTTCATTTCTGTCCTGATTTATGTCTAAAAGCGGTACATTGTTTTTCACGAAAATATATTTTACAGAATAATAAAATAGTATGAAAAAGTTGAAACACAAAATCATGTCAAAATAATAAATTAAATGAATTTAAAAAATAATATACTCATACTATTATATTATACTGTAAAATAAATGTTCCTGAAAGACAATGTACTGCTTTTTACACATATAAATCTACTGTATTGCATTCAATTAATATTATTATTAATTATTAATAGTTATTTTGTATTGAATGCAATACAAATTGATTTGAATTTCCTGCCCCGCCGGCAACGTGCTCACACACACCAACGTCACCGGGAACTTCCGCTGTGACTCATTGAGTGAAGAGGAAGAAAGAAGACGGACGATCAGGTAAGTAGCGATTTACTATTACTTCCCATAGGGTTACCGCTTTTAGCATCTTTTTTCTTTTTCATGCCCAGGAGGTTAATAACCTAAAAAAAAATTAGTAAGATTAGTTCAATTAATCTACTTCATTACAGCCACTAAGGGATATAAAAACCTCCCTTAAAAGTGTTTTACCAGTGGTTGGCCATAAAGAGGAGCTATTTTCAAAAACTAGTCTTTCAATTAATAATCTATTCTAACTTACTTGCACTAAAATGTTAGTCTTCCCTGGTGGCACTGGCTGGATCATCTTGTATCTATGCAATATATAATGATTTCTGAAGTGTTTAGAAGTGGCCACCTTGTGACTGGCAAGTTTACGTTTTCTTCCTCTCCTGACCTTCTCCCCCTCCCTCACTGCACGCAGAGCTCACAAGCTCACCAGCTGCAGACGGAGCAGGCGCACAGTGACAAAAAAAAATCTGCATAATTAGGGCAGTAGGCATAGATTAGAAACACTCCCACCCAGGATGGCATTTCCCAGATTGCACCTCACCGCCTAGGCGATGGAGAGACCTTAAGGCGTGGCCAGAATTCGTTTTTAATGTTTGAGGGTAAAAGCAAGCTGAAAAAAAGTATTTAGATGAATATAACTTATTCATAAGCCAAAGCTGATTTTGTGAGTATAGGTACGCTTTAATGTCTGTTTAAGGTCCCTGGCGGTATAATTGAGTAGTTTTAAATGTAAAAGCAGTACATTTAAAAATACTCTTTTAAACTTCCCACCTAGCAGCCCCACGGTCCCGCCCTCCAGCCCAAGGCTCGCAAGCAGATGCCCAGCCAGCATCTGCATCCCCAACATTCATACGCCAGGGACGCAGATACCGATCGGCATCGCCGAGGGGAAGCGGATGCCAGGCATCGCTGGAGGTTGCCCCTGGAACGTGGGAACCAGGTAGGACTTTAAAACTCCCTAGCAATTCCACCCCGTGTGTGGACTTTTGTCACTGAAAATAACTCCGAGGTGAAACCACAAAATGGGTGTGTCGGCTTCTATAAAGCATTAAAGTTCCAAAGAAGTCTTCCCAGTCTCCCAAGCTATATCTGGTTCAAAGTTAGACACTTTATGTAATTCACTTAATTACTTACCTGATTCTCAGGTTCACATGTTTTCATGCTTGATTTTCTTCGCTCCATGTACAGGTGTAAAGATCATTGTTTTCAGACTAACATTTCCGTTTGCTGTAACAAGACTTTTTGTTATTATTTTGCAGGTCAGCCTTATAATCAGCTGGCCATTCTTGCCTCCTCAAAGGGGGATCATCTGACCACTATTTTTTACTACTGCCGCAGCATCGCTGTTAAATTTCCTTTCCCAGCGGCTTCCACCAACTTACAGAAGGCACTCTCCAAAGCTTTGGAAAGGTACAGTTATTTAACCATAGATGTCACTTCATATTATTCTTTTACTTTTCACTGTGCTAATTTCTTCCCTTGGTTGTTCATAGTCGTGAGGAGGTGAAGAAACGCTGGGGTGTCTCTGATTTTATCAAGGCTTTCATTAAGTTCCATGGACATGTGTACCTAACAAAGAATCTGGATAAAGTGAGCCCTTTGCGAGAGCAGCTGGAGGAGCAGTTCAAGGTGAGTGTCATAAAAGGCTTTAGGTCATCCCCCCCCAAAAAAAAGCCAGGTTTTTAAAGTTACATCTACCTTTGACATCTACTGAGAGAGCATGCTGAAAGCCATTGTTTTTACATTGATCATTCCAGAAAACATCTGAATCTCATCAAAGACCAATACATTTCAAAAGCACTTGTGATGAAATACATAGCAATTGTATAAATAACTTTCCTGCTTTTAAGGATTACTTCTTCAGTAGCATACACAGCCAACTGAACCCTGCCATTGTTCCTCTTCATTAACGATGCTGTTAACATTGTCATAAAATCTAATTCTAGCATAGTGCCTGTTGTACAAAGGTCAAATAAAATTCCTTTTTTTTTTTTTTTTTTTTAATTGTTGTTTTGAAACCCCATCAATTCTATCAACATACATCAGGTGTGTTGGTAGGAATTTCTAGTATTTTAAATATCTGGTTTGTTGTAATTAATGCAGAGGAATTCTTTAGAGATCCAGAACTTTCTGAACGTTCATGTACACAATCCCTTATGGAGTAATAAACCTGTGTTTACATAGACGGCATTGTCTATATCTATGTTATAAAAGCCTATAAGAACAATAAACGTTTGTACATTGCAAAATCACTGTAATTTTGGCATCTGAGATACTTTCATGTTAAGCATTAACAACACATTCACATTTACGTGTATGATCGGATAAAAACAAAGCACCAACTAACCCCTAAAGGAAAACCTAAACTGCTAAATACATTCTTAAAATGCCAATGTTAATTACTATACCTCTTTACTAAAGATTTTGTAATTCTGCTTTTGTAATTATTTGTTGTATCCCATGTTTCTTCAAGCTTTTGAGAGTGTGAGGAACACATCTTGGATATGTTCTAAACTCCCCTACTGACATCAACATTCACAAAACATAAAACTGGATTATTACAAAGGTGCACCACAAGTTTTTTGGATGCCAACAATTACTACCACCAGTGTACACAAGGAATATAACTGAATAGTAATTAAAAAGATCCACTAAGGGTTTTCTTTAAATCCCGTTGATCATATTGCTGACATTAACCACTTCCTTAAATATCTTAATGATTTGCCCACTTTTGCTTTCTTTCAGAATATGCTCTTTCAGAAAGCCTTTAATGCGCAACAGTTGGTTCACATCACAGTGATAAACCTGTTTCAGCTGCACCACTTGCGGAGTTTCGGCACAGAGGCCGAGCAACAGAGCTTTAGCACAGAAGAGGAACTTTGCTGGTCCCAGCTTCTGGCTCTCTTTAGTAAGTGTTAATGTGATTCTATTATTCTGAACTGAGATGTCTGAATCTCTAGTGGGTTTTCATGACATGGCAGGATATCAGACTATCAAAATGTTTAGTAGTGTTGGATGCCTGAATTGTAAAATTTTTGTTGCAAATTTTTTTATATTTTTTTTTTTTTTGTTTGTTTTTTTTTTGTTTAATCGAAGCATATATTATAGAAATTAATAGTGCATTTTAAAGGTTGGTCTACTGCCTTCAACTTTTTCACCTTGCAGTTTGTCTGTTTCATCCCCCCCAACAAAATGTCTTTGAGCCATTGTTATGCCCCTGTCTGAAGTTTTTTTTTTTTTTTTCCCCTAAATTATTACAATTTCAATACAAACTAAATGTTTTTTAGTTTCAGGAATGTAATTTCCTGGATTTTTTTAATAGAGGTTTAAGAGACTGCAGACAGAGGAAATAAAAGTCTATGGGTAGTTAAGCACAAGGAAAAATTATTCTTCCAGCTTAGTCAGTTTTTTTTAATTTACTTTGTGCTAAAAAGCGAATACAATGGAACTACTGAAATTCAAATCCTAGTTTTGTGATAGTTTTGTTTGTATTTCCACTTTGTGAAGTTTGTATGTTCTAGTTTGTTCATTGTTACATTCTCTATCTACAGTGTCGTTCCTAGGTATCCTTTGCAGAAGCCCATTAAAGACCCACCACTGTGATGATACATCCTGTGCCGATCCACTTCCTGCTATCAAGGTGTCGCTGGACTGGATGAAACTGCGTCCTAGTGTATTCCAGGAAGCTGCCGTGGAGGAAAGACAGTAGTAAGGGACAATTTTTTTTTTTTTTTTTTTTTTAAAAAAGGGGACATTGAGTTAAAATGCAGTTGTTCTTCCAAGAAAACTTTTATAAAACTGCAAAAACTGACCTATAGCAGCATTCTCTTTTGTTACAGAACCTCAAATTCTAAATGGGTTCTGTGGATTGTTGCACATTGTTATATGCCCTTTATATAGGGCCTGGCCTGTATGTGAATTTCCCAGATCTCTTCCTAGAATCATAGGTGACATTATTAACAAGTTTCTTTTCTTTGTTAGTATGTAAAAGATACAGCTAAAGCAGACCTATATTGGGAGTTTATGTATGCTGCCATTTCTAAACACATATTAAAGAATGCTAATTGCCTGGATGTGAAGCTGATCTTGGTTTTGGTGGTTTCAGTCACACATCTGAAGCTAGCCTGCAGCTGTGTGGAAAATTGTGCTGTAGTTAGCTGAACACCTGACAGGCATGCTGACTGTACCAGGGGACATGTTTAAACAATGCCAAAAACATATATCTGCATTTAAACAAAAACTTCATCTCCAGAGCATTGTACATTTCAAAACTATCTCATTGTGCTGATGTAATGGCTTCTCTCTATATTTCAGTGAATTACATCCTTCTTGTACGTTTGAGCATCTAGACATGCATGCATATATTACAGAAAACCTAACTAATTTCTGCGAGCTCTAACATACCTGTGAATTGTCTGGATTTTGAATAATTGTAATCAGTATATACAATGATCATTAGAGATTCAGTATACACCCAAATTTCTTTGACGTCCCACTAAAATATGCATGCTATGAGATACATATAGTGCTCCAGTTGGTGATCACTTCCTGCTAAATGTCCGTTCTCTAGCATTATGTGGCTATTATTTAAGTCAGACTTCAGTATTCTCCTCAGAAAGGAGGGTGGCGGCCCCTGTATTGTAACCCAACTCTTCAGTAGCCTCCCAAAAACAGCCGTGTGTTTGCTGAAAAGTGCAGAGTGGGTAAAAGTGACTGAGGAGAACACTGGTAGTACAGATTAAAAAAAATGAAAGCAAATATTTTTTGTCCGCACATCAATGCATTTGCTTTAAGCTGAGGTCTTCCTGCCAAATAAAAAAGCACACAATACATATAAAACAAGCTTTGTGTATCCTTTTTTTATATTGGATAATTGTTAATTTTTGTGAATTTAGCTTTTGAAAATTTGCCTTTTCTATTTGCAGTGTGTGGCCATGGCTGATTTCCCTATTAAACAGTTTTCATGTACTCGAGGAAGACCTAACCAATGCCAACAGTAAGTAATGTGCTTTGAACCTGTGGCTAGGCTGTGGATATTCAAGTATATTCTTAACAAGCAGTAAATGGACAATAAAACCCATGCTGAATTCTTGTAGCTGCAGGTACTATAGAGACATTTTTGAAAGTTTACAGTGAAAGTACTTGAAGTTCAAGTCCGTTTTCTCTGTAGCTCTGCTCCCCTCTGAGTGTCTGCTTTTTTGACACTAGGGATTAAAGGCTTGACGACTTTTACTTCACTGCTGGAAAGGGGAGGGGAGTGTTTCTGCTTTTTATTTTGATGTTGAATTACTCCACAATCCCACTGGTACATCTACCCAAATATGGCAATATTGAAGAGCTCTCAACCTGGGGGGAAAATGGGGCCTCAATGATACCCACTATGCTGGTTTGTTAAATTTATTCTGTCAGCATTATATGGTAAATAAGGTTTTACGGTGGTGTACTATGTACGAAGATACCTGTAGGTCCTAAAAAACAGTTTATCCCCTTGTGTAAAGGCTATGTCACACTGGGGATTCTGTCTCTGGTAAAAACCTGACAGGAGCATGTTCACTTTGGCTGACATATCAGGGAGTAAAAACACTCTCGCTTGCTGTGTCACTAGCTCATCACCAACGTCATTCCTATTGGAACACCAAGCCTTTTAGGCAGCAAAGGAGCAACACTATTAAAGTGGGTATGTGTCATCCTTCTGGTTAGCAAAATCTCACTAGCAATAAGAGTGATGGGCCTACGGTGGCACTAAAAAAATTCAGAATTTAAAAGTATATATATATGTGTTTTTTGATGGTTTGGGTATTGATAATCTTATTTTGTTTTTCTACCACCAGTGTTGCCACTTCCAGAGGAATTTGAGCTGCAGGGATTCCTTGCTCTTCGACCTGCATTTAGGTAAGTATAGATCACTGAAGAACAGAAGTACGTTTTTTGCATATTAATTAAGCACCAGTTAACTGTTGATAAGCTTAATCTTTCATATATTATGGTGATTTTGAAGAATTACATATTGGCTTCTTTTTTTGGTCTGCCCAGATAGGTATGGGTAGTTCACCTAAATAGATTCCAAGTCTACTTTTTCTTTCCTGTTTAGGAACCTTGATTTCTCCAGAGGTCATCAAGCCATTATTGGAGATCGAGAGACCCAGCATCGTCGAATGAGACCAGTACGTCTTGTATCATTGGGGAAATGGATTTGCGAAAACCAGCCACGGTGTGTACCATTTTCTTTTTTTTTTCTCTTTTTTTTTTTTTCCCTCTTTGCTAACATGCTAACATCTTTTATTGAGTCACAGCAATATGTACAAGATTGCATCTGACATGTGGCCAAATATTCCATACAGCATGTCTAAGGTGTTTCAGCTCTCCTTGGGGCTGCTCACTGTAAAAGTAGAAACAGCAGTCTGATTGCAACGGTCCTTGCTCAGTCAATTTTAGCATGGAGAGTAAGGTTTGATAATTGTAGATATATACCTTTGGCATAATTAGAGGTTAATTACCAGTTATTTGATCTGATAGTGGCATGTTTATGTTCAAACATGTGGCATGTTTGACTTCAATCTCGTATGTCAAATATTATCTTTCTTCCAAGGGACCTCCTATAAATGACATTCTCCTCCCATGTAATGAGATGGAAAGGCAGAATCATTTTATAGGCTAAAAGAAAATAGCCTAGAATGACAACACTTCTAAGATAAGAGGAGTGAATAAATGAGCATTACCACTTAGGAACAGTAAGCGTATTGTTTTCAGAATTGTTGAGGACAAAAAGCCTAAAAAAAGGAAATGACAGCAACCAACAGACCTAGAACTGATAAGCTAATATTTAACTTAGTTTTTGAGATTAGATTTTAAACAGCATATATTCCTATATTATCTATATTATTTCATTTTTTTCTGTCTCTAAAAGACACCTTAAAGAAAGCCTGACCTCCTTCTGAAAATGCCATCTATAGTTCTTGGGATCTCAGACAACTATACCCTGATATCTATTTGCAATAGTGGCCTAAATTTCCATTTTAAGATAGATTTTTTTTGGATTTCAATAAAAATTCTAGAGATTTGTGGGAAGTTAATACATAAGTTAACCTATTAATTCAACACTTTGGAGATTTTCAGTTTTCCTAGAAATTTTCCTTGAGGTCAGTTCAAAATTAACTTTTTGATAATTATTTTTCGTTGCTAAAATAGATTTTCTGTTACAGGCTTATGCAGTGTCGCAGCATTGATGGAAAAATAGTTTTTTCTACGGATATCCCAGAATTAATGATAGAAGAACCAGATGATGTTGAGGACAGGTCCTCTCCCCAGGACAACAAACATGCAGATATTCAAAGATCTGAAGGGAGCCCCGGTTTAAAATCTGTACTGTCCACTGGGCGTAGCATGAGCTGCGAATCCTCTGAAAAGCCAGTGGTGACTTTTAAAGAGAACATTAAACCACAGGAAGTAAACCGGGAATTGCCAGCACGTAGTTACTCCAGAACAGTAAATGCTGGCAAGGAACAAAGAGACTATACCAAGGGCATGAACCCGTCAGGTAACAAGAAAGACAATAACAACAAAAGGAAGAATGAGCCTAAGAAAGTAACTGCTGCTGACAAAATCCAGGAACCTGCAAAACAGAGCATTGCTGTGCAGGTATGTTTCTCAAGTAAAGGCAAGGCATCATAGCTCAGTAACAGGGTTAAAAAATGCCAAGAAATGGGCACATTACATTGGTCTATTAACTTTTTTTGTAGAAGCTTCTTTTTGTCTACCCCCTAAAAACTAAATTTAATGCATTCAGTTAAGCATGCATTTAAAATACATCTTCCAATGACATCTTCTTGAGATCTAGTTTTTCATGCCATCAACACAGCCAGGTATTTTACAGCCTTTACTACTAAATTATCCAGTGACCAGGACAAGTGTGGAAAGTAAGGTATTATGGCATGATGTTGATGGTATAGTTGTTTTCAGGGTAGATTTTGGCCGTGTAAAAAATCAAGGATAGAAAAAACAACTCTGGTATTCAAATATAAGATCCATTGGTGTTCCAGGATCTAAATTAAACTTTGGAATTTGGGAAATCTTCAGTCATTGTAGTGGAGTGAGACAGGCTCAGCTGGTAGTTTACTCTCCATTTTATAGTCTTGTCATGCAGGGAAATAAAAAAAAAAAAACTACAAACTTTCAAAATTAATTCATGCTTTGTGTCCTCATGGATTTAACTTATCTTCTGTTCCTGCTTGACAGTAAAATTCTAACAGGGGTTCTATATTTTCACTCTGCTAGAAAATTATTGTTTCACTTTGTATCTCCAAAGCGAGAGCCCGTCACATAAGATGTTGGGAGTCACAGCATTATTCCTGACTTTACTACACAGTGAATGTGAAAAGTATGCAGGATGGGAGCCTAATGATAACTAACATTAACTCACCCTCCCTAGCCCTTGTAAAGCATTGTAATCTAAAACTAGAGACCCTCCAATTGGGGTGCTATGGAAGCCTGGGATGTACAGATTTGGAAGAAGTAAGCAGCTAGGTGACTAAGAATTTGTTTTATTTTTTTTTTTGTGTAAAGCTGTAAGTGATGATCAGGTGATTTAAAATTGCTTTCTTTTATTTATCAGGTGAAAACTCCAGTCTCTGAGGCAAGAAAGACTCCAGTGACTCCCACATCTAGTCCTAGCACCAATACACAGTTCATACCTATCCATCATCCTGGAGCCTTCCCACCTCTGCCTAGCCGGCCTGGTCAGTTCATATGCTGTGAATATATTCTTTAATATTCCTTATTTGCATTTAGTCATGAAGCCACATTTTACCGCACTTTATACTTAATGACCACATTTCCCCTTTCGTTAGGTTTTCCTCCACCTGCCTACGTCATTCCACCACCTGTGGCATTCACCATGAGTTCTGGGTATACCTTCCCTCCTGGAGTCAATGTTCCAGGATCCTTTTTGCAACCTTCATCTCACTCAGCTGCTGGAAACCAAGGTCCACCTGGGAAACAATCCCACATTCCTTACAGTCAGCAGCGTCCTTCAGGTCCAGGGACACCAAACCAAGGGGCACTTGGCAACCAGCTCTCAGGCCAGCCACAAGTGCAGGCTCCGTCCAGTTCTCCTACCCAGCCCAACAATCAGACTGCAACACAGCTACAGATTCAAGTAATGGCTCAGCAGCAGCAGTCTCCTACCAAACCTATACAAACACTGGGCAAGAACCCCCTACATCACTCCAATCTTCAGCAGGTATTTAAAAAAATGTAATCAATCTAGAAGCTAAATCTTGTCTAAACCATAAACATTTGTTTTTTTTCAATCTTGATAGATTTTATGTTTCACTTACTGTTGTCTTTAGTTTTTTTTTTTATTATTATTTTCAACCCAGCATTTAAAATGGCAGCCAGTTAAGCACATATTTAAATTGTGTGATCTACAAAGAACTAGTTCATAAGGAATGTGAGTGGTAGTACCATTATTTATTGTTAATGTACAGTTAAGTTATGTAACATTTGCTAGGTATTACAGGAAGCAAGGACCTGGTAAGTGAGTATTAGAGACAGCGCAGTGAGCAGGTAGTAGCAATTCTCCATTTTAGCTACTTTGAAAACAAAAAAGGTCAATAAAAAAGGTTAATACTGTTTTCAAAAAGAATGTACACCATCAGTTGTCTTAGTCAAAACATCCTATTTAAAATCCTAGTCAAAGATGTATACTAGTAAGGAGGAAGTGTGTGTGTGTGTGTATATATACACACACTTCTTCAGAGTTAATAGTTTTTTTTAATGGATCTAAAGGTGGTCATACCCCAAGGAACTTTGGTGATATCTTGGAAGCTTTCAATTGACTTTTGATTGAAAACCTCCTGTATTAACTGTTTTTATTTCTTAGTACCCACAGGCAGCAGACACTTCCAAGCAGCTATGGAACAATCCTCAAGTCTCAAACTCATTGGGAAAATTAATGCCACAATCCATGAAGCAGAACTACTTCATGGATGGCCGTTTGCCCAGTGAACCTCTGAGTATGCTGGAGCAGTGTCTGCAGCACCCTGTCATGCAGCAGCCTCTGGAGAAGAAGGTAAAGCCTTTTCCCATGGATACCTTTAACCAGGGTTCTGCCGAAATGAAGATTTCAGACTTCTACTGGGGGGACCAAAGCTCCTACAGCCTAAATGATAACCGGAGCCTCCTTGCACAGCAGTCTATTAATAACCAAAGGAGCCAGCGCCAGCCTACTGGCTATCGTACAGGCCAGGATGCAGTGACTAGAATGCCATTTGAGGTAAGAAATGTGTACAGGTCCTATGTATCTCCCATTATGCATCACCTTCCTCAAAGCCATCCTTTGACTTAATCCTTTGCTGTTTACAGTTTATGGCTGTGAGTTTTCCTTGTTCTTTTTCCCTTTCTTACATGCACAGAACAGGGTTTGCAGTTCAAAGGCAGCACTTTACTACACTCCAGAATGTTTTTTGTAGCTAATCAGCTTAATTTGTGCAAAATGTTTGTGGACACCTTACCATCACATCTTCTCTATGGTCAAATTATGTGGACACCCCTCCATACTGTTTTGTTCTGGTATTTACTGTGAAGTATCCTACAGCATTGTAACATTCTAGTCAGTTGTACTTTCAGGCTTTTTGGTATCATTAAATAAAGGACAGACACATTTGAATATCTGGACTATACTGGTACCTTCAAGAAGACTGGACATAGACTAACTAAAAAACATTTAAACTGACCCAGGATTTTTGTCATATTGTTTTGCTGTGCTATTGAACTGCAAAAGCTGGCCTCTCACATGAAGCTTTCTGGACAGCTGTCTAGTACAACCTTAGAGAACTTGGGCCCTCCTTGATGGACCTGCATGCTTGTGTCCTTAAGTCCTGGGTTTTTAAAGTATATTGGCAGATATACACTTCCCAAGTCTTAATCTGCTGACATTGCTGCAACACTTGCCCTTTCTCTGGAGACTCAAATCTGCTAGTGAGGCCATATCATGGGAGCTACCTTTTTATAACCCTTGTAAATTCCCTTCCATTCCTTTTGTTCTGTGTGTGCTGATGACAAGCATTTTGCGCTCTCTTCTATCATTCTGTGTAGATAAGGAACCTTTCCACTGTTGCTTTCTCTGTAGAGACACATGGATCTTTAATCTGTAATCCATTTCTGCTACACAACCCTTGTGACCTCTGTTTGAGTTTAGGTGAGTAACTGAGGTCTTCCCTTATTGCCTGTTCTTCGTTGCCTTCACGTGGCTGTAGTGGGCCATAGTCGGTGATGCAGGCAGCGCCACTAACATGGGTTGTCATATCTCTAATTTTATTTCTCCTATTTGTGGTCCGCTACAATAATGGATCCAGCTATAATCTAGGTCAAAGGGTCTGCAGCTTTAGTAACAGATGTTGCTGTAGGTAAAGATCCTGCAGTTTAAAGCTTTTAAAATCCCAGCTTGAGTTCTGGTGGTTTATTATGGTTTAAGATGGTTAAGTTTTAGACGGTTTTGCTTTCTGTACAGAACATTATAGCTGTGACAAAAAGTTTCAAAGTCTGCATCCAAGTTGCATCAAACCTGACCGTTTACAACTCTTTGAATCTGCCTCTGTTTGTAACATCATCTAAAACTGTGTACGTAGGCAAAGTCATCTGCTTTCTAGAGAAGGAAAATCAAAAAGATGGTAGGGAAAACTCTGTCCAACTTACTGTTTCTAAACTACTGCTCATGAAGCATCCAGATTGCACAGAATCAGATGTGGATCTTTTCTGAAAACTAGAATTTCTTCTTTTTTAGCTTACCAAAGGCTCACTCTATATATAAGTATATGCCTTTGCTTTTTCAGTGGCCATACTTGAAGAACTTCTGGCAGATGTTTAATTTCTGTGGGTATTAGTGCTGGGGATGTTGGCTCTGGTTTGTACACAGCACTTCTTATTTCTGCCCTATCTCTCTTCTTTGAGCACTTCTCCCGCGCGCGCGTGTTTTCTTTGGTTCTTTGTACAAAACTGATGCATGCTGGTAGTTGGAGAAATCATCTTGGGCAGACTTAAAAGTTGCACGTTTGGCCATGTCCAGTCCTCCTAAAGGTGGTGGAATAAAACTAAAATATCAGATTTGAGTGTCCCTCAATGGACTACAAATAAGGGTTTATGGTGGGTGGGAATAAAATGATTTTTTTTGTGCCTCTATGCACAAACCTATATCTAAGAAATTTGGTGTAGAGGAACTACAGTAGCATCAATCAAGCTCCCACCCAGACCTGGGCTACACTGGCTTTAATTTGACAAACTCAGATGAAGGGAGTGTTCACTTAGTGCCATTACAGACACTTGTTACCAGTCGTTATAAAGCTTTGGACATACATCTGAAGAAAATAGTTCCAGTATAAGATATTACAGGAACCTAATAATACAAATTCAGGCATTGCTATATTTGTACTAGATTTCAGCTGCTAATGCACATAAGAGGTTCGTGTGATTAGGTCCATATACCGTATTTTTCGGACCATAAGACGCACTGAGATGAAACTATCTACATGCTGCTAATTTCCATTTCCTGGGCAGCTGTTTCCCAGCTAAATGACTGATAATTTTAAAAATAGCCTGCACATTTCCACTACTACAGAGTAGAATCTTTCAACAGTGGTTCTCTTCACTTATCGACTTTTTAAAAATTAATTATGTTCAAAGTTAGATAAAATATTGGTAGAATTTATGGTGTGCCTTATAATCTACTTGGCATTCATTATAACTATTCTTCTAAGGTTGTCCATTACCAAAGGAGAATCAGTTAATGTCTGCAAACTCATTTGACACAATTTAAATGTGATCACATCAGGTACTTTGTGGAAATGCAATATTGAATTTATGATAAAAGACTGTTTATTTAAAAAAGTACATTTTATTAATTTTTTAATATAAGTTGAAATGCATATGTTCCACATATGTTTACACTGTCTGCACCGTATTAGCTTGATATAATACAGTTTTGTATTCACACAGAACTTTGAGCAGCTGCCAAATTATTAAGGAATAAATCTAAATTGGTATATATAGTGTGTATGTATGTGTGTGTGTGTATGTATATATGTGTATATATATATATATATATATATATATTTTTTTTTTTTTTATTATTTTGGGGGAGATATAGTGTGCTGCCATTTTTCTGCCATACCCAGAATATTCTCTTTTATCAATTTTCTTCATTGTTTTATATATTTCTATCGTACTTTTTCCATTTTATTTTTCTGCTTTTTCTCCTTTTTTTTTTCTCCCTTTTTTTTTTTTTTTTTTTGTTTTTCTCTTTTTATCTGCCTGTCTCTTACTAGGAACCCAAGCGTTCCCCTCTCCTGCCCCCGGACCTGTTAAAGAGTCTGGCTGCTCTAGAGGAGGAGGAAGAGCTGGCTTTCTCCTCTCCTCCTGACCTGTACCCAGCTCTGCTCGGCCCTCTGGCCACTCTCCCTGGACGAAGCCTCTTTGTATGTATTCTGTGTGGTGGGCTCTCCTCTGCCTCTCTGCTTCTGCTTACTGTCTTCCTATCTTTGTCTTTTCTGCAAAATGACAGATGATGGTATATTAGATCTACTTCTGTTCTTTAATAATTTTAAAATACAAGTATATGCATTTTTTTGTCAGCTAGTCAACACTTGGTGCAGCGATAGATGTTTTGTAAAAATACTCAGCTCCTGTAAAAATTGATACACAAGGTCACAATTTGCACTTTCTGCCATAACAAGTTGCAGGACGGCCTTTGCCGATATACAAAACCTTACACACATCCCTTGCCCTGTACATATCCTTGAACAAAGCCTTTGCCCCCATATAAAACCATATGCGTAACTGTTGTCATTGTAGAGAAATATTGGTGGATTTGTGCAAATGCATATTAAGGGCTCCCTATGACCACACATTAGCAGCAGTTGCTTGATTATCAGGCATTGGGCCTAAACATCGTAATGGTCAATATAGGTGGTTTGTATAATAAACCAGCATCTACCAGACAGTGCAGCTCGAGTGATGCTCCTGGTGTTTTGCTACATAGATTATACCACTTCTAATTTTTACTTTATGTAATGTAAATTTCAAACATCTTCATAAAGAAGAAGGCTGATAACAAATTACTGATGCTAGAGAAAATTAGTCAACTAGCATGTTCAAAATACAAGAAATTGCAGTCTGCGTGTTCTTCTTAGCATGAATATCTAGGTTTGACAGGTAAATATTTTTGTGTAGCTTCCTTTTTACAAGGAAACTGACAGCTGAATTTAGTACCAATGGATAACATAGACCTTTTGCATTTGAGTTACATAATAAAAAAGGTACATGTGGCTTAAATATCAAAGCAGCCCTCAAAGACCAAGGTATTTAATGTTTCAGGATGTGTTACTGATGATCTAGGTATAGGAAAATGTGTACAATCTACTGCAGTGGTGCATACATTGTCTAACCTACAACTGTCTGTAAGGGATGCTGTCTTAGAGTGGTAAGGCATGAAAGCTTTTTTTATTCCAAAACCTATTTTCCTTTTAACTCTTGTTTGTTGCTTTTTGGCCTATCAAAATAATATCTAAAATGTGTGCATAATGTATTACTGTTTTCATTTAGTCCACCACATTTAGTTAGATTTTGCTAATGACCTATACAATAGGCGAAGCTTGTGTGTCCTCCAAGATAAGTATCTGAAACCTTAGAAATATTTTCTGGTTTTATATGTACAGTATATGCTCCTGGAATAGCTGCCTTTTTAAGTCCATTTCCCAGTAAATCAACTCAAACGATGCAATGATAGTAGATTGCATTTTTCATGCCACTATTAGATCTGGCAGTGAATTCTCTTTCTGTTTCTTTTGGAGAAGTCTCTTCTGGAAAAGCCATCTGAGCTGATATCCCAGCCCCCCTCTTTCCTCTCGCTCACTGGATTTTCACTGAGCCAGGTAAGGGAGGGCATTTAAAGCATTTGTGTGTTAGAGGAGTCAGGAGATGTTTAGACTCATCCAAGTTTTGTATCCACTACTTTAACTTTTCCTAATCTGATTTCTACAGGAGAGATTCCCAAGTAACAGCGTGTTTAACGAGGTCTATGGCAAGCCACCATGCAGTACAAAACCGGAGTCATGTCCTCCTATTGGACAGCAAGAGACGTCTCTTTACTCTCTCTTTGAGGGTAAACCGTGGTCCCCATCTCTTCCAGCAAGCTCGGGTAAGTAAATGGAGTAAACAGAGATAAACTGTTTCACAGACAAAGGTACAAGAGTTTGTCTAATCTGTAAATTTGTGTTCTGATTTCTGTCTCAGTCATTGCATGCATACTTATTGTGGGTCAGTGACTTCAGATATTGAACAAGCGGGTCAGCATGACAGCCAGATAACCTAAAATTTGTAGTAGATTCTAGCACTGTCATTCTTTAGGTTATCATTGATAGATTTATTTTATGTATATTTTTCCATCCTCATTTTCAAATGTCTAATAGCTAAGAAGGTTTTAAACGTTTGGGCTACAATGTAGTGGAAACGTATCCTTATTAAGCTTAAAAAAAACAAATTTGTAGATTCTGTAGCTAGTGACCATCTATTTTCGACCATTCATTCCAACAGAATAGCAGCTAATGTGACAAAAGCTACTTAAAGAACCTGTTTTCATATGGTTCATCTCTGGTCAGTCTGCACCCATTAAGCACTGAAATGATGTATTACAAGTAAACATGGATACCCTATGGTACAGGATAATCTTTTACATTAATAACTTCCTAAAAACCTCCATAAAACACTGAAACTATTCTGTCAGTTTGAATTTGAAATCTGTTATGGGCAATCAGTAAGATGTTGGAATTCTTGTTTCAATTCTCTAATATATATTATATAACCAGCCTTTGTGAATGCTTGTTTCAATTTCAGGCTTGACTGCAAAAATTACTTTTGGAAGCTGACTGGTTGTTGAGGACAGCAAGGATTTGTTTTTCATGTAGCACACATAGCTTCAGCCTCCTTCTGTTAAATTCAGCCAGTTTACCTCAGTTAAATTTAGCCAGTTTAAATGCCCATTGTAAAAACTGTTCTGTGTGAATATTTTATGTATTTAGAGTATGTAGAGATAAATATGTATGTTTATAATACGTAAACGTACATATCTATCTCTAAAGATTTTGCCATCACTAAAATCATATTTTGACAGAGAATGAAAACAAATGTAGTAATTGGCACATATTGCCAATATTAAGATTTTAATTTTTCCCCATCCAACAGATCACTCTACACCAGCCAGCCAGTCTCCTCACTCTTCTAATCCAAGCAGTTTGCCCAGCTCTCCACCAACCCATAATCACACCTCCCAGCACTTTTCCAACTTTGGGCCTATTGGAACCCCAGACAACAGAGATCGCCGAGTAGCTGACAGGTGGAAGAGCGACAAACCAGGTACGTGTATCCTAACATTTACAAACGGTAACAAATCAGTTATGTTAATACTTATGCTAAATGTGTCTTTAAACCCCTTTCTAGCAATGGGAGGCTTTGGACTGGACTACCTATCTGTGGCCCCATCCACAGAGAACAGTTGGCGCCAAGTGAATAATTCCAGCAGCGCTAATGCTTGGGCAGCCCAGGGCAATACCAGAGAGGACTCATCGGCTGCCCTGATGGAAAGCTTAAAGGTAAGTTGAAGTGTATCTTCAGACTAAAAGCATTTTTTGACAAATAACTGCGTAACTTTGTTACCATCTCAAATGGTAACATATTATTCCCCAATGCTGTGCTTTTTACCTGCATTTCTTCTTACTTGGTAATCTAGCCTAGGACTGTTTCTGTAGATTCCTTACTGTTCTATTTTTACACCCAGTCACAGCAAATGCAACAACCATTAGGTGACCCCGTTGGAGCAGGGGACCTGTTATGTGCACCTCTGCACAACACTTGGTTGTGGTTTATGACACCATTTGATTTGCACTGACCTCTTAATCATATTCTTCTGCACATGTATTGCACTGTTAAGAATCTACCATTAAAAAGAAAAGCGGCATGCACATTGTGCACTTCTGTAAACCTAGTTTAGGCACATAGATTACATAAAATTGCTATTAAAAGCTTCCTCAAAGGTGCTTGATGCCAGTTTATGACGCCTTGTTTAAAAACCCTATCTTTTTTGTCCTATGGACAAATAGGACATCTTATATATCTTATACTATTCAGTATTCTGTCACCAAAAAAAAAGATTACTTAAGTAAAATCCATCTCATTGCTGTGGGAGCCTGTGTCTCTCTCTGCAGCTTTATGGGCAGCCATAAAGTCTGATTTAGATGTGTTGCATGTGGACACCTTGGGGCTTGATGTTGAAATGACAACTAGAAAGTAACTTTGGTACCTAATTTTGCTTGAAGATGCTTTGCAGACACTGCTCTGTTTGTTGCAAAACTGCAAAGTACTTTTCAGGTCTTAAACTGTGCATTTCTTCTGCTCTTGGCTGATCTCTAAAGAGTTCTTGAATGATTAGGCTGGTTGGACCAGCTGTCCAGGTTATTGGCTGAGGCCCTGACTTGTACTCTGAGCCTTACATTGCTCATTATTATACTGTTATCACATGTCTGAGCATAGACATAAGGGGAGATCTTGCTGCCACGGGTTGCCTCAACTCACATTCTCCTGACAGTTGCTTCCTGGAGGTGATGTCTGTACCCTGGAGTCACATTTTACTATTGCTACAGGATACCCCAGGTCCAAGTGGGAATTGTAGTCTAGTCTAATCTGGGAACCTTTAGAATCCCAAGAGCACCCGCTATACAATTCTGTCCTTTACAGAGTGTGGAAATGGGATGATGCTCTTAATATATATAACCTCTCCAGTTTTCTTTATGTACTTGGACTCTACACATTGTAGTAACTTGCTGGTCCTCAAACTTAATTGAGAGTATGTGTGACATGGTCTTTGTGATTAAAAAATGTGATCTCCTATGTTATAATACGCCCTGATGTTTCTGGTAGCCAGGTACCCAATTCTCTACACTGCCTTCATTTCACCTAACCCAGAACAGGTTACTTGAAGGAACTTAAGAAAAGCATTTTTTAGCAAGAAATAATTAACTCTAGTTAACTTTTTGTTTTTGTCATGTGCTATATTTATACATGGGATGTGTGAATTTAATTTAAACTGTCTACTTTGGAAAAAACATTTTTTCCATTTTTAAGTATGCCACAAATTTTAAAGCTTGAGTCTTAGAGGTTTATGTTTTATTATGCTTTTCAATACATTGTTTTATTTATTTTTCTTTTTTTTGTGTTCCACAGTCCATTTGGTCAACCACGATGATGCACCCAGGCCCGTCAGCCCTTGAGCAGCTCCTGATGCAGCAAAAAGAAAAGCAGCAGAGAGGGCATGGATCATTGAACCCTCCACACTGAGAGAGAAGGGGAGAAGAACCCAGCGACTTATGGCATGACGGGTTAGCAGCACAGGACAGGATATGTCCTGAGCCCTGAGGAGGGCAGCCCTCTCTCCCCCCTCACCGATCTGGGGGGGAGTGCGTGGGGGAGCGTCCAGCATATCCCACCAAATCTGAAACCCCCTGCCCCGCAGGCGACAGTTACCTGACGGACACAGCAGGAACTTCCCATCCAGAGGAAGTTTGGGACTTCTTGAGTTTGGGGGAAATGGGGTATCGTACCCCCATTCTTCTCGTTATTTGTGCATGCCTCTCACAGCACCCCCCAAACCTCTGCCTAACACACGGAGAGAAAATATCCCCCAGCAGTGAAGGCAGGCGAGGGAATTCAGGAAGAACCCTCCCTTCAGGATCTGAGTTTTTATTTCTAAGTAGCGGGTGCACAAAACACCCCCATATCCAATTTGCAGCCGAATGTCAGGATCTCTCTCTATCAGAGAAGGCAGAGGATCTGGTCCCCTCTCATCCACCAGCTTGTGCTGGCTGAGGGAGGTGTGATTGACTGGGTGGCTATACTTTTTCTTTCCCCACTGTGGGAAATGGGTGAGGGGTTGAGTGTCTGTCACAGTTATGGATGCTTGCTTGTCCCCACTGAGTGTCCTTAATCTGCTTTTGGTGTCTGTCTTTCCCTGCCTGCTTAATTGTCGTGTGTGTGTATGTGTGTGCGTGTGTATGTGTGTGCGTGCGTGCGTGCGTGCGCTTAAAGTCCCCCAAAGCTGTCTTTTGCAGAATGGGTGCTGGGATAGTTGGGGAGGTGCTTTTAATGTGGGGCACTTAGGGGCAAGACGAGGCTGGCTGTACAGCCTCACAGTTCTTGCAGTTAGGCAGCAGCTGTAGGTTTTTTTTTTTCCCCTTTTTTTTCCCTTTTTTTTTTTCTTTTTTTTTCCTTACCTTTTTACTCTTTGGTATGTCCCTCCTATCTAGAGAGAGGTGACAGAAGTATTGGATCAAGTTGCAATGCTGGGTAAAAGTGCCACAGCTCATAGCACAAAATATGAACATGGACTATTCTGTCCTCTTCGCTTCTCCAGCATCATGAAGAGCATTGCACACTAGTAGCAGTGGGAGAGCTGGGATGTTTGTGATGAGTGAGCAAGATGTACATGTGATCAGGTAGAAATGTAACGTGAAAGAGCAAGTTTCCTCATGTCAGTCTGGAAGGAAGTAGGAATGGTTCTTCTATTTAGAACTGTGATAGAAATCCCCCTATAAGTGTGAGTGCATATTTGTGTATGCCAAGGGTAAACCCCTGGCACCCTCAGCACTACATACATAGAACATAAACGTTACACATCGTTCGGGGCCGGACGTCTTGTCCACAGTAATTCTCCTGGATGAAGCCAGTTCTTGCTGACTGGTAAGAGAAATAGGTGGTAAGGTACCCTTCCAGGAATCCTTCCTTTAGCAGGATCTAGAAAGTGTGGAAACCTCTATTCACTCCCACCTTTCCTCCGTGTTCTTGTGTGAGCACTGTCTGCTCGGATCTGCTTTACCATTAATAAACTCATCTTCTCTACAACTACTGACTTGACTTGTGTTAATAATTTCTGCTAGGGATGTGGGTCATTTAAAGCAGTTTGATGGTAGCTTAAAGCTCCAAAATGGAGTCTTGCTTTCCTCTAAAAAAAAAAAATTCTGCTCCATGTTTATTGCTGGTCATATGAGTGAAAGCATAGGCATTTGGTTACAATAATCTCTGAATGTCTGGAAAGATAGACTTCACCAAACTGCACCCTTTATTCTTCATTTTGTGTGAGCAAGACTTTCAGTTACAATTTTAGTATAGGTCTGCTTTAAAGGGGGTGATTCATTTGGATTGGTAAGATTGTGTCCAGGCAACAGAAAAACAAAAACCAGTAAAAGTTGTCTCTCAACAAACTAGGCATAAATATACATGCCAAACCCGAATTTTAGAAACATAAGTAAATAAATAAAGACAGCGGGGGTCTTACTAGCCAAGATTTAGGTGTTAATAATGAAAGACTTTCTCAAAATACAATATAAATCTCTCAAGATCCCTAATATTATAAGTGATCTTATAGTCAGGCCACCTTGGCATGTTAAGGATCTTGAGTGATTTATTTTGCATTTCTGATAAAGCCTTTCAATAAAAACACTTAAATCTTGCCTAGTAAGACCCAGCTGTCTTGTCTTTATTTATTTACTTAAGATAGTGTGCAATTTTTCAGTTTGGTTAGGACATACCATTTTGGAAAGTGTGCTGAAATCAACAGATGTACTCTGATACTACTTTGAACATGAAAAAAACAAAACAAATACATTAGGATTGGGGCTTTTTAATGACTGTCAATAGAGTATATTCTTCTAACGTATAGACATAGATACATCTGTCAACTAAATTAGCCCAAGCAGATTTGAAATTTCATAATAAATGCCTTTTTTTCTACTGCATTGTTGGAACACACACATACTCTGTGTTTAAAATTATGCATAGTAATTCTTTTTTGCAATATTTGAACTGAAGTTACTGTAATTGCATTATTAATTGTGCCTGTGTTTATGGAGAACATGTAAATGTTGCACTTATTCTGTCCAATCCTTGAGATGGAGCAATGTTATTCTGTATACAGATATTTTGCATGTCTGAAATAGAGAAGTTGATCTAGTGCGCCTTTGCATCTTTAGGAATCCACATGCTTGACTTTGTCTACAAAAGCAGATGGGAAAATTCCAAACTTATCGTGACATTCTCCTTCCCACCACTCCTCAGACACTGCAAGAAAAAGATAATGCAGTTTGCTTTTCATTAATAATCGTTTTTATTGGTAAATAGTAGCAAAAAATCAAATACGAAAAGTCACATAAGTACAAAAAAGGACAAAGGAGAAATTAAACAATAACAAAGAAAATACAGAATGTCAAATAAGAAATATATAAAGAAATAGGAAAAGGAGTCGGGGAAAAGTCTGTGCCTGAAGTCTGCAGATCCTCCAGAATACCACTGAAAACAGAATACAAAATAAATACTAAAGCCAGCAGGCTTTTAGAGGGCTGTAGAGCCCCGAAGAGTAGGATGACTACGAAATTTAGGGGTCCCACACCTCCAAAAACTGCAATTTGCTTTTCTTTTGCCAAACTAATTGTAATTCTTTTCTCAGTACTAATCAATTGGCTATATATAATTAGCTTCAGTATTCAGTAAAAAAAAATACCAAAAACTGATGGGGAGGCAAAATGTGGTAGTGATGTTTTTTCTTTCTTGTATGTACACTCATGCATAAAGTATAAACATACTTCTCTTTGCTATCTGGGAAAAAATTACTTTTCTAGAACCTTCTTTTTTACCACAATGTTTTATAATTACGTCTTTTTTTCTGCTTGGTCCGTCTATATTGATATTCCAACCCAAAGAGTCCTAAATATAACCATAGACAGAGGGCTGCACAATAGCACATTTTTGCGCATTGTTTTACCTAGTTGACCTTTGTTCCCCAAAATTTGATCCTGCTGCACTCTGTGATTGCAGAGATGACCTCCAGCATTGATATTGGTGATTGCAGAGATGACCCCAATTCTTGCACCCCACTGCCACTCCACAGTTCATAGACCAAGCCAAAGAAATGACGGTCTGCAGAGAGCCAATGGGTTCCGTGTTGGTCACTATATTCTAAAATAACTCCCCCCACCCACACAGGTGCATACACGCCTATGATAATTGTGACTCCCTCACCCGTTGTCTTCAACCTGGCTGTTAGATTAGGGGTTGTCTGCCTGTGCACAGATGACCATAGAGAAGAATGGGATATTGTTATTTCAGTATGGATATACCTTCTTTAGGTATTTGTTTAGAGGCAATGTGGCACCCAGTTTTGACAGCCGGTCTGTAGGCAATGCAGCCAGTTTGCAGCTAGCTGTGTGGAGGCTCAGCTTAGTGTGTTGAGGGGGCTGGGATTTTCCTGTATCAATATCATGTACTTTTCATGTCTATTTTGTGATCTGGTGACTAGCATTATAGGGACAGTGGTTGTGCATGGCCCTCTCCATTAGACAAATACAGGCAAAACCTATACCTTTACTCCATTCTAAACTTGCATTGCATATATATTTATCCTAAAAGAACTTTAAACATGACATGCTGCATATAGTATCTGGCTTAATTTTACATCAAGTCTGTGCGAATATAAAATCACATGCAGCCTGGGTTCTAGATTATCAGTTGCAGTCTTAGCATGCCCTGTCCTATAATTAAACAAACATTAAAATATCACAAATATATTGCAAGGAAAACGCTGTCTATGTAGTTTTAGTCCTTCTAAAGAAAAAAAATCAAAACCTCACCTTTATTTAGGACTTTTATTACATCCCCTTTTTTAAAAGGCAAATCTTCTGGTTGTGAGGCTTCATAATCAAAGAGAGCTGTTACACTAATTCCTGCCTTTTCTTCTGAAGGAACAGGATTTTCTGCATTCTCCATTAATACATGGGATTCTTCTGCCTAGGTGTCAAACACACATTTCAGCAACACAATGCACTCTCGTACATGTCTCCAATTATGGCTCCCACACTTCTATCCCAACAAATTATATTTGTTTTAAAATTTAATAGAGAAATGGCTACACATACACATAAAATGACAGTTTTAAGGTTGTCCTATTTCTGTTGAAAATAAAGATAAATATAAAACATTGTAGATATCTATAGTGAAAGAAAGAAAGGGGGGGGGGGGTCAAGATTGAGTTCGCCAATGGCAGATCACATCCATCCTCTCTCAGTATAAGATCCATTTTAGGGAGATTTCTCGTTTCGCTTTCTGTCCTGTAAATTCAAGAAGTTTTCTTTCCAATGTTTTGTCACGGCAATGAAAAATAAAAAAGTAGTAATTATAGAAAGTGGTCCCAAAAGGCTCACCATTTTATCCAAATCTATATATATAAAAAAAAAAGTTTTGTCTTGGGTTATATTTTAGGTGTATCTTTGTTTTCCACAAAACATCCAGTTAGGTGAAGTAGTGTTTTTTTGGTTTGCTTGAAGCTAGTGCCATTTCACTCAAATACATTTTACATGTTTTGTAAATCAGGTCCAGTTAATACTTTACTTAATTAGTAAGTCTCCAAGTTTACCTTGGAATGGGTCCTGAAAACAATGGCTTGCAGGTCTAGTAGGTTGCAATATTTTACATTTTGTTCTAGGGTTTAAATACCTTTTAGGAAAGATTAGCTACCGGTATATAACAGTCAAATGGGGGGGACTCAGCCTGAACATCCAAATAAAATCTCCAGCTTTTCCCTTTTAGTATAATTCCATTGGAAATGTAATCATATAATAGCAGACAATTGTACATAAATGTAATCGTTCTTACATGTACATCCGTGCACTTGAGTTTCAGGCAATTGTCTGTGCTTAGCGCCCATGCTTTTTCCACATTTTCTGTAGTTAGTGGTACGTCATTTTCTCCATCTCTGAAACTAAACAGATGACAACTTTTCTACTAATTGTTTGTGGCACAAATTACACATCAGTGGATTTGGTACACTAATCAATAATAAAAGGCAGTACTTAAAATTAAAACCATGTCCAACCATACTACACAATCTTATGAAAATCATGGTATATGAACATGGTAACCTATTCAAATATCTGCATTTTGGGTAAGCCCTGCTCTCAGTATCGTATCCACAATTTTTTTTCTTGCTAATACGAGTATGTAAGGTAAGTTTTTAAATTATAAGATTTTGGAGGTTCTGCACATTTGTATAGTGTCTTTCTTTTGTGTGTCTTGCATGCTTGTACCCTTAAGTCTATGTATGTAGGCTGATTGATGAGTATGGGATAAATGAACCATCTCCCTTGCAGGAGACCACTTCAAAATGAATGGTCTGATTAAAGAGCAGTGAAAATTAATCACATCTAAACCTAAGTATGCAATACTACAATTATTTTTATTATGGGAGGCATTACATAAAATGTTCTAATCAAGCCTCCTAAATATTTTAGTATTTGTTTGAGTGCTTTAGAAAGATTTACTGCAAATACAATGACATACTGTATTATTGAAAGGTATGCTATTCATACAAACTAATCAATTGCTAATACAGATCTTTCCATTTTTCATGTTCCATATTTACAAAAATGTATTGAGGTTTTTTATTTTTTTTATTTAATAATTACCTGAGCATGATGGAACACAGAGTCAACTTCAGTTTACTACTGATGAGAATCAACAGATCTCCATAGGAAAGCTTGGAAGATACTTGAATGGCTACTGTGTATTTGTAGTACACTTTTACAAGATATGTTGGTTCTGCTGCTGTTGCTTTTTCCTATAACCAAGAAGGAAAGCTTTTATTGTATTTATGAAGACATAAACTATTTTTTTGCTTTCTAAGGTTGAAAATCTCTATTCCCAAATGTCTCCAAGTGCAAAAAGTTTAAAGAGTAATTTCACATTCATAAAATTATTGTATATCATATAAAAGTATAGCCTGTGCA
Source organism: Pyxicephalus adspersus (assembly GCF_032062135.1). Lineage (NCBI taxonomy): Eukaryota > Metazoa > Chordata > Amphibia > Anura > Pyxicephalidae > Pyxicephalus > Pyxicephalus adspersus. The sequence continues at coordinate 22,928,282 of NC_092865.1, read as the reverse complement.
ACTGCGACACGTCATTTTGTAATGAAATGTTATTTAAAAAGACCTTTCCATTGCAATATGTATCCTTCCATCAAAAAGGAAGACTTTTTCTTTGGCTTTGCAATGACCTTTCACATAGAGAAAACTGTGACTGTACCCTGAACCCCAAGCAGCCAGTCTTCCTGTATGCCATGCACACTTGTTTCAATGTTGGTGTTGATTTCAATTGTATAAAATCAAATTTACATCAATATTTAATTTGTGTACATGTTTTTATTGATTGCAATAAAGCTAGCCAGTTCTACTACCATAAAGGTTTAACACTTGAGACATTTTCAATGGCAATCAATCAGAAAAATTATTCGCGAATAGAAGACATGAAAAACTGTTCCACAACTACTAAGATGTAGTGCATGTAGTGCATTTCTACTGATTATTGTTGCCAAACATGTATGTTGTGGTTCAAAACTGAATTAGCCTCTTAATGTACATACCGCTGATGACGACTTCTCTCCACCACTGGACGGGGCTTGTTTATCTGGAAAGAAAGACAGGATCATCAGACAGTGACTGGTACAAGTCTTACAGCCTGATTGTGTGCACATAAGATGATTCACATTATTTAATTGATTCATAACTCCTGGTTCCTAGTAAAATACTCAATTTTTCCTCATCCTTGGGGGGGGGGGGCTTAGATTACAAAATGTCATACACAAGCCAAATCAGAGCTGAACTAAGAATAACAGCCTAGTAAAAAAGTACAAAACAGTCCAACACTTGATGTGATGATGTGAAACAACTGAGAATGTGTCAGCAGTCCAATGTGACAAGTTAACTTTGCAATCAAAATGTGCTGGGCATTTTGCTTTATATACATATTTGGGGTTTCTGTTTCTAAAAAGATTTTGAGATTTACATTTTAGTGCAAATTTAGAAACTTCTGGCTTACAGATATGGTCGCAGCTTTTGACTCCTTTTATATTCCCTAACAAAAACAAAAACACTATGAAAACATAAATAACTCAGTCACTTCCAATAAGCCTTACCTTTATGATTTAAAGGTATAATAGGTGCAGAAGCAGTTGGCGGTGCCAGAATTTCAGCCTTTGTTGTACCACCATCAGTTGATGCTTTATCTTCTTTTGGTTCTGCTGCCTGGAAAACATGTTAACAACTTAATACCTTTTCATCACCCTTCATCTGCTCAATGTAGAGATGTAGATGAACCCATAACAAGACAGAATATTTGTGTGGATAGTGGAAGGGCAAATTAGTAACCTAGTTTTATTGTTAGGCTTATTACTTTGCGTAATAGAACATCCTTTTATACTCTTAAGACTATGTTGTATACTACTATCCCATCTATTGCCTAAAGTGGATGATGTTTGCTATTTTCTACTATGAAATGTATAAAATAGTAGGTTTGTCAGATAGGAGCTAACATTGGCTTACCTGATTTTTGGATTGAAATTTCAACTCAACTGGCTCCAGGTAATTGTATGGGACTATCCCTTTCTAAACACATAAAAAGCACGAAAACAGAAGAAGAATAAAGTCATTTTAACAACAGGAAATCATTTACCCTTCATCTACATCAAAACAGAGAAACTGTTAATGCTGTAATGCTTGCCGATTCATCATAAATGGCTACCATGCCAGGTGGATTTTTAATGGAAAAGAAATACAGGAGCCCAATTAGAAAACTGTGCTAAGAAATATGGGCACCTTCTGAAAATTCTAGTTGCCTAGCTGTCATTTGATTCAATGGTTTCACTACGTTGTGAGCAAAAATTTGTATTTAGAGAAGCTGGAAATCTTTACTGGATAAAAGCCTGAAAATCTGGTAAGCTAAAGCTGATTTCGACCATATATGAAACAAACCTCATATTGGTAAGGATTTTTTCTGTATATATTTGTAAGCCAAAGATGATTGAATGCATAGAGAATTTTGGTGTCAGTCATTGTCTGAAAGCTTTACTTGGATATGGTTACAAAGGTTGGCACTGGGTGTATTTAAATTATTTAGGTGTGCTCATAATAACCTTAGCCCTAGTCTGTTAATGATTATTCGAGCAGTAAACATTGGTGACACGTATGATGAATTTCTGATATCAGATGGTTAGGCTGGAAAACCCAGATGATCAATGACTGCATCTGCACTTTTATGGGTTAGTTATACAATTGCTTCTGATTTAATCTGTTAATGTTGGGTTAAGTCTTTTTTCACAAATTCGTTTTAAGGTAAATAGTAAAATAACTGTGGTACATGCCAAATCTAACTTTTTTACCCATGGAGGGTAAGGCAAAAAGTTCACTGTATTGTGATCCCAGTTAAAGTGTTCACCTTTCCCTTTTCCAATGATTCCTTTGGCCATTGGAAGCAAAGAAAGATACCTGGTATATAGTTCTTGTATGAAACCCTCAGAGTTTAGTTACCTTTCCATTAAATAGCACAGTAGCCCAGTTGTCCTCCCCTTTCTTCAGCACGAAGACAATATTCCCTGGCATGACTTCCATCTCTTCTGAGGTCTCTGGAATAAATTCAAACAGGACGCGGTGAGGTTCTCCCTGCAGAGTTCTGAGAAAAAAAAAGTCTCATCATATCCAATAATACATACGAGGTGAGCAGACACAGGAATAGTATCGGCGAAGAAAGGTTGTTTTATATCTTCTCTGCTGGTACCCAGCCTGTGTGTGTGGACTTTCTAGACAATATCCAATTAGATGTTGAATGAACAGGTTCAAAAAGACATATTATTGAAAAACTGAACCCCATATCCTAATAAAGAAAGTTTCTGGCTATCTCAGCCCAAGAATGGCCAATTTACAGCAAACCTATGCTTGCACACTATCTATATTTATTTGCCTTCTGTCTCTCTGTCTCACCACATTGTTCAGTGCTTAGAGCCAAAGAAAATAATCAGTACTTATAGGTATGAAGGAGCATGTGACCTATTTTGGGTGACAGCACTGAGCCAAACAGTTTCATATTAATGTATTTCATTTAAAAAAGGTCATTTCTTACTAGTATGGCACTTTAAAAGTTGAGAAAAGTACAGACAATTGTATACAGTTAAATCAAATGTCTGTGAAAATATCTGAATGCTGCTTTAGGGCCAGTGCCAACCAGTTTTTGTTCTAGTCCAGCTCGTTCTCATTGTCATACAAGTCCATGGAAATGGAAATCCATACCTCCCAAATTTTGGAGATAGGGAAGGGGATACTTTTAAGTATGTAGGCAAATGACACATCATCATTTTTCAGTAACAGATGGAGTAATTTAAAGCAGAACTAAACCCAGCTCCTACTCACCTGCCCCCCTTCTCTCCCAGGGCACTGCTATCTTCTTCTTTCTTAAAGCAGACCTAAACTCATAATTTTACTTTTCATAAAACGGTATGCAAACATTTTATATAAAGTAAAATATATTGTTCTTTATTTTTAACTGCAACACCCTATTTAAAAAAAAAAAAGGTGAAGAACCTCCCTATTCTGTCTTGATCACTGCAGCGACTTCCTAACTTAATGGGAGCGCAGAGCCTCCCAGAATACTTAAATCATGCATCCCAGGAGGCTCTTGGGCTCTTGATCAGGCATGCGCTAAAGGGGCACTTTCCTCACTGAGGGGAAAAAGATCAGAAAGAGAAAGAGAAGAAGGAAGAGCAAGATCAACCACCAAGATTTCAGGCTCCCAGGTGTCCTCACTGTATGCAGGTAACGAGCTGAGATTAGGAGCACGCTCTGTAAGGAAGTGCTCCTAATCCAAGTTTGTTACAGTACCTGTATTAAAGACAACTGTCCACAGAGACAATCAATCAGATTCCAAACTAGCCACCATGGCCAAGACCAAAGAGCTGTCTAAAGATGTCAGAGACAAGATTGAAGACCTACACAAGGCTGGACTGGGCTACAAGACTATTGCCAAGCAGCTTGGTGAGAAGGTGACAACAGTTGGTGTGATAATTTGAAAATGGAAAAAAAAAAACAAAATAACTGTCCATCTCCCTCGGTCTGGGGCTCCATGCAAGATCTCCCCTCGTGGAGTTACAACGATCAGGAGAACAGTGACGAATCAGCACAGAACTACACGGGGGGAACTTGTCAAAGATCTCAGGGCAGCTGGGACACCAAGAAAACAATTGGTACTACACTGCGCCGTGAAGGCCTGAAATCTTGCAGAGCCCGCTAGGTCCCCCTGCTCAAGATAGCACATGTACAGGTCTGTTTGAAGTTTGCCAAATGAACATCTGAATGAGCCAGAGGAGAACTGGGTGACAGTGTTGTGGTTAGATGAGACAAAAATTGGGCTTTTTGGTATCAACTCATCTCGCCATGTTTGGAGGAGGAGGAATGCTGCCTATGACCCCAAGAACACCATCCCCACCGTCAAACATGGAGGTGGACACATTATGCTTTGGGGGTGTTTTTATGCTAAGGGTACAGAACACCTTCACTGCATTGAAGGGACAATGGACAGGACCATGTGCTGTCAAATCTTGGTTGAGCACCTTCTTCCCTCAGCCAGGGCATTGAATATCGGTCCTGGATGGGTATTCCAGCATGACAATGACCCAAAACACACAGCCAAGGCAACAAAGGAGTGGCTCAAGAAGAAGCACATGAAGGTCGTAGAGTGGCCTAGCCAGTCTCCAGACCTTAATCCCATAGAAAATCTGTGGAGGGAGCTGAAGGTTCGAGTTGCCAAACATCAGCCTCAAAACCTTACTGACTTGGAGAGCATCTGCAAAGAGGAGTGGGACAAAATCCCTCCTAAGTGTGCAAACCTGGTGGCCAACTACAAGAAAGTTCTGACCTCTGTGATTGCCAACAAGGGGTTTGCCACCAAGTATTAAGTCATCTTTTGCAAAGGTATCAAATACACTCATTTCAATTCACATCAAGCTCTGACTTTTGAGCACTGGGATTTTGATGATTCTTTTGTTGTTATTCTGTATCCCACAGCTACAATAAACATTACAATTCTTTGACATAGGGCAAACGTACAAAATCAGCAGGGGATCAAATACTTCCTCCCTCACTGTAGGTGTTCCCTCCATTTACCTAACGTATGATTTACCTAAGTACTTCAGCAGTCTTCTGACGAGGTGGTGGGTTGTCATTCTGTAAAATAAAAATGCATTAAAGTACTGACTTCGACACCAAAAAAATTCAATTGTCTACTAAAAAAACACTTTAAAAATACAGTTTGCTGCTTGAAAATACAAAACCAATTACACATTGAGAAGTGGGTTTTCTGGGGACATAAAGAAAATACAACCCTCTGAAAAATCTGTTTTCATACTCCAGTTTTGCACAGTTTTACACTGTTCTCCTGTATTGAAGTTGCTTTGTCTGATTTCACTGCACACTGTGAGCGTCACACAATGTGCATCCAAAGCTGCAGAAAGTCTGATCATCTGACCTTCATCATCTAGCCCACCCTTACTGTTCTTGGCTCACCTCTCCTTTTTATTACATTTTATTTATAGATGGTTAGCATCACATGTGGATATTACCACAGTTTCCTGTTTTTAGGAAGATTTTCTCAGCTCCATGCCACCACTCCCACCAGATGATCAACCTGCATTGCAGATAATTAATGATGATGTTACTGGGCTCACAATTAGAAATGTAATGAAGACAGAAAAGTTTCATTAAGTTATTTCATTAGCATTTGATTTGGGAGGAGAAGAAGGAGACATAAAATGCAGAATATAAGCAGATTCAACTTCTGCTTTTAAACAGTTACAGAACACTATTGTATTGAAAGCTTAGATTCAAAGTATATAAAATAAAGTGGGCTGCAGTTCAAACCAAAAAGGTCATTTTATTTGCATTGTTACAAAACCAATTGCATTGTAATAAAAGTTCTCTTTTTTTTTTTTTTTTTGAGTTGAGTTTTCTGTTATTCATTCCCTATGCGTCATGGTGAATCATAACTCTTCTATTGCTGTCCTTCTCTATATGACATTATGTGAGGAAGTTTCAGCTCTCTGAGCTTCAAACCAGCATTTTATTTTTAGGGGATTTTTAATATTTTATAGATACAGTACAAGTTTAGTCTAAAAACTGTCATATGTCTAAAAGTGGGGGATGGATGAATGTAGAAGAAGAACTTTTCTGACCCAGGTGCCCCTTACATCTTGTGCAATCCACCCATCATCAGTGCAAACATATGGTATTTATGACAAGCTGGCATCCACTTTTTTTCATCATCAGCATTTATATATCACAGATTTGTATGTTCCATTCTTCAGCTGAAACAAAAATAATTCAACTATACCTGAGGCTTAAGGGGTGCAAAACCGGAAAAGCTGTCTTTGTCAACCACAGAGGCCACAACCTGCAAAATGAAGATATACAGCACTAAGTCCTCTAAAAAAAAACAGGTCATTGTGTGTACATTAAACCTAATATTTTATAGGTTCCACTTTTCTGATAAACTGAATATTTCAGGTTTAAACAACAAATAATGGAGGAAGACAAAAATTGAGAGAATGTTAGTCAATACAAAATTTAATCTGAGCTTGGGAGGCCTGGCAATTATATCTGGACCCAATGGCTCCATAGGCCATGTTATGGACTGATTAAGTGTTACTTAGGATAAAGACAGGTCAAAAAAGGTCTCATTTCAGCACTCATCCAGTGGTAGTGTTCACCTCCACTCATGCACAGGAATAAGAACAGTGGTACTAAGGCACCCTCCACTGGACCATAAACCATTGATAAATCAAATGAGGTATCTCCATAACAGCAAGAAGAACAGTAAAACATAGCAAAATAAGAACACGAAAAAAAAAAAAAGAAGAAAAACAATAACACCACTTAAATAGATTGAATGATGATGGACATACCATAGCTTTACCCAAGTAGTCTTTCTTTTCCAGCTGTTCCACAAGTTTCTCATTAGGTTGAAATAGGCGACCTTTTGGCATCTCTACTAGTGGAAAATCTTTTTGTTTCTGTAACATAAATGAAAAATCTATAGTAGAAAATATGTGACCGTTTATATAATATTGATATTATGCTCACTTAAAGTGGAACTTTGATTTAAAAAAAAAAAAAAATCCCTTACCTTTATCTGTGAAAAGCCCTCGATCCATCCACAAGTCCTGTTTTGGTATGCCACTTTTTCCAAAGATTTGCTGTTTTATCCAATACGACCATCTTCTTTCTTCTGGGTTATCCCAACATCACCCAATCTCCAACTGGGCAGGCGCCAAATTTGGTGATGTGTCTTCGTCTAAATGTAAAAAACGAGTGCTAATCTTGCTGCGCATGAGCAAACTAGAGCACTTGTTTTTTTTTTACATTAGAGGAATGCCCCTTGATGATGCCTACCTGATCTAGGGCGTACACAGAAGGAGCAGCCCACAGCCTTCTGGGATATGTGACACAAGTATCCCTGGTTTACCATAAGTCTTCACTGCCACGGCAGTACTATAGTACTTTAGTAATCATTAAAAAAATGTAATGATAGGTCCGCTTTAATAACATATTAGGCTGTTGTAGCCAGGCCTCTATTGATTTGAAAGAAAGTGGCAGGTTCCATACCCAGTGCCCCCTATGAGTAAACATAAGAACTTTAAAATATGTCAAAGATATTGTAGAATAGTAAAATGTGTAGTGTGGGGACTAGAGATGGATATATAAATATCTATATATATATATATATATATATATATATACAGTAGAACCTCGGTTATCTGGGACCCAGGGTGAATGGCCAATTCCAGAGAAGTGTACTTTCTGGTTAACTGAGGTTACTCTAAAAGTGAGGTTTCTCAGCCATTCAGCACTAAACTTGAATGCGGAGACTTGTGTTTTTGGTGTGTCTCTGGTGTTTTTTTGGCTGAGAAATGGGAAACCCTGATGACCCTTGAGTCGTCATCTGGATTTCCCTTTTCTCAGCCAATCACGGAGCAGAGCAATCAGCGGAGTTCTGTTCTGCTCTCCTGATTGTTCCTGCAGCCCTAGCAGAGCTGTGGTATGTGTTCTTGGAAGCAGAGAGATGCATAGAGCTGCAGGAGCAACCAAGAAGTCAGGTGCAGTTTTCTGAGTTTTCCGGTTAGCTGTGTTTTTTTAACAGACTATTAAATTGGTAGTCACATGATCATGGAAGCATTTTCATCCGTTTACAACACAGTATCAGCTTCTGAAAGAAGCAAAATTGTGCAAACATTGTGTTGCCATTCTGAGACTGAATCACACAATTAATTATTGCTGCTTCAGTGGGGGGAAGGTTAAATATTGCTGCTCACCTCCCTGAAACACCTCCAATGGATATAGCCAATGAAATGACAACACTTTGTTTGAACAAGACAAGTTCACAGCCTTTCCCAGCCGTCTCAACATTCTGATATATACCAATCCTATGTATTTTATTACCTACCAGTATTTCTTGCATTGCCTTTTCTATCTTGGTGCCATGCCGTGGCTCTACTTTCTGACTGAGGGCCAGGATGAGATTCTCTTCTGCTTTTGCCCAGTTTTCAACTTTTGTATGTCCAAGTGCAATGTTATATAAGACCTGAAAGAAAAATGCCATCCATCATTGTGAGCAAAAGTAATTATGCAAAAATACTTGGTTTTCTCCTAACTAAATGCAACAGTGCAGAAAGATTCCTGTATCTCACCTCACAGCTGTAAAGTTTGAATGTTAGACCCAGAATCTTGTAGTCAATCAGCTGATTCCCTCTTAATTCAGTGTAGCAACGAAGCCAGTCCTGAAGTGCTTTATTATACCTGTATGCAAATACATACCTTAATGTTACCTGGATATACCATTGGTGTATAAAAGGAGTAACTTGTGGGTGAAACATATCAGGGGGAAAAGCTTAGGTAGACTGTTCATAATTTTTTTTGTCTATATATGTATTTATAAAGTGGTTTAAACAATCAATGCCAATCTATTGCTAGTAAATGGGCCTGCACATACAATAGCACTACATCAGCCTATTGCTGCATCCAAAACAGTGTGCTTTGTCAATATTTTTTGGGACGTGCTGATTGCAATACTGACTTCCCATCACATGAAAATATTTTTGTAAAGACTCTTAATTCGCTATACTAAAACACAGAATGAGCATCTAATGTTGATTTGCTCCTCTGTTTTGAGTCACTAATATTTAATATTAACCATCATCTTTTAAACTTTTGATCAGGAAAGCAATAGTTACCCAAAAAACACAGTGCACCTAACAATGGGCTCAGTATATAGAGTGAATGGTTCATTCCATTATTAACTGCCCTATCAGAAGAAAAATTATTACATTTTTTGTATTAAGTCAGCTAAAGGTTAATAGATATAGGTGCTTCCTTAATAATGGAATTCATTTTCATGTAATAACAGCAATATTAATAGAATCTGTAACATGGATGCATCTGTGAGAAAGAAATGTTCTTCATTCTTGAAATTAGATGCTCCTTTTTACTTTATAGTGCATTGAATTGGAAAGGGAAAATACAATGCTTTCTATGGGGAACAAAGAACTGTTCTTTGAAGCATTTTTACAAATGTCTACAGTCTGTATATATTTATACATTTTTTTCCCATCCTATGGTGTTTCTTACTTGCCCTCCTTGAAGAAGACGGAGCCACGCTGGAAATACCCCACAGCCAGATGTTTGTCTTTTTCAACAGTGCTTGTAAAGGCCTGAAAAACACAATGTTTGTAAGTTATTTCATTAACATATGAATGTTTATTGTATCACCTTTTTTTAAAGCAAACCAAAAGTGGCCTTGGACCTGCCCCACCATCGGCTAGTGAAGGTGTCCATAACAATACTGGGTGAGTAGTGAGGGTTAGGATTGAGACAGGGCAGTCTGACACATATGCCCCTGGAAACATCTTTAAATCAAAGCACCCCAGCATTTTAGACACCTGGGAAAAAAACCTAAGGTATAGGGACCTGGAGGTGCCAACAGCTCTGCATTAGATAATTTCCTCTAAATGTTACTTAAGGTTATTGTACTGAAACTGGATCAACATTTATGGAGTTGACCCAAACAAACATTAAATGAAACAAGCAATTACTTTAGCTACAGGCATTAACTCTTGTTTCAGTTTGTCAGAAACAAGTTTAATTAATGTATAGTCTTTTCATCAATTTTTTAGAATGGAACGTGAATAAAATTACATATCTTAATATATACAGTGTGCTAAAGTGATCATAAAAGAAACTTACTAAATGACTTCCCTCAGTATCTTTAAACCCCATGCCAAATTATTTTAAAAAAACAACCATGTCATTACTGACCTTTTCTGCCTCCTGTATATTTCCTGTTACAAGGTGACAACAGCCAATGTTAAAGCAGATCTTGGCTCGGGGTTCTGTGATGGTGGTGAAGGATTTCAGGGCTCCACTCCAGTCGCCTTTGTCTGCAGCAGCTACTCCTTCACTCCAAAGCTTCATAATCTCCACAAGAGCCATTTCTGCCCGAGGTCGTGAGGTCCTTACTACACCCCAGTATCCCTCACAAGTGTTGATGGCTCTCCAGCACCCACAGCCCTCATGTGTTGTGTTGTCAGAATTGTGCCGATGACACAACAGGAAGCAGAATGCTATGAAGATTTCAGAGAGAGATTCTGAAACTGCTTTACTGAGCTACATAACAACTTCCCCTTTTAATATTCCTGAATCATCACTATAAAGAGATAACCTTTGTGTCAACTGATTGCTCTGATGGTTAGATATGCAGTAAATAACCTGAAATGATTACAGTCCGAATTGTACTATTTTATATGTTGTATGAATGATTCAATGAATGTTGAACATGAGTACTAATGGCAGAGGAGTATTCACTCATTTGGGCCTGATTTATTAAAGCTCTCCAAGACCAACCTGAAACGGATTTCTTTAAAATCAGGCTCATTTTATCCAAGGCTCCATAAAATCCAAAAGGGGGCCCAATTATTATCAATATTAGGTGACAGGCACAACAAAGAAATGCAGCTACAAATACTTAAAAAAGTATATCTATTGGAATATTATTTTAATTTTGGATAAAGGAGAATTATGAAAAAGACAATGGTCTCCTAGTACAAACAGAGAGTGTGGTCCTAATTTATTAAAGCTCTCCAAGGCAGGAGAGGATACACTTTTATCAGTGAAGCTGGGTGATCCAAAAAAACTGGAATTGATCTGGTCCAGGATTGCAAACATTGCCAACAAATAGCAAATTACTTTGAAGAAACCCATTCCAGATTTGCTGGATCACCCAGCTTCACTGATGAAAGTATGTATCTTCTCCAGCCTTGGAGAGCTTTAATAAATTGGGCCCAGTGAATCTACGCAGCAAAACCACAGCAATAAATTTAGAGCTTCTAACCATTTCATTATCTATCCAAAAATACAAACAAGTTTTAGCTTTATATCCTCTTTAAAGTAAAAAGCTAGTGTAAACACCCCTGCATGGGTATTATACCCATACCCCTCCCTTTGAAGGCCCATCCTAACTTCTCATTTATTATGATTTAGGAAATGGTTTAGGTACTACTTATTTTCTTTTGTTAACAACTTGCAATTGTTGAATTTTGTGAACATTTTTACACACTGCTGTAACAAGATTGTAAAATTTGTGTTGTAAATTCTGATTTTTAATTTTCAATAAACATAAAGTGACCCATTAAGTGGAAAGCTATTTACCCCAGAGCTCTTTTTTCGGAACCAAGTCTTAGTTTTTGCCCCATTTAGATCTGAATTACAGACCTGTATCAATAAAAATATGATTTCATAGGTCAGTTGCAATATTTGCATGTTGCAAAAAATAAATCACATTTTTCTCTTTTAGTGTAATAAACATTTTTGTTAACATATTGCAGAATTTGATTTAATTTCTCACAGCAATGAGTAGTTCTGGCTAAAGATTCTGGAAATTAGGGGTTGCTATGAAGGAATTAATGTACTATAAAGATAGAACTAGGAAGTTAGGATTAAAGTTTAGGGGTTTGGGTGGAGGTAGAAAAAGTTTGGGTTTATTGTAAATTAGTTGATTTTTCTGATTGGGATTGGGATTAAGAATGTGGATTATTTTCCAACAGTGTATGTAGATCTACTCCTACACCTGTATGATCCTGTAATCCCTAAAGCGTGCCTAGAATTTTCATTTTACTTAAAAGGGTAGGCAACCCTCTTATGTTAAGTGAAAATTCTGTTTGTTTTTTTTTGTTTTTTTTTAAGTGCAACACTCTTTTTAAAAAACAAAAACAAAAACAACACTTTACAACACTGCTCCTTAATTCTGGATCGCCTAGGTAATCGAATAAATGGGAGCGCAAAGCCTCACCAGGATACCTATGTCACACATCATGGGAGTACCGTGGGTGCCTGAGCACCTTGAGCATGCGCAGAAGAAGCCCTTTCGTCAAAAGGGGAAAAAAAGCCGATCTCACACATGTGCAGTGAGATTGGCAATGGCACCCCATATCGCGCCTGGGTCGGGTGACGTAGTAAGAAGAACACAGAAGAAGAGAAGAGGATGGCGATGCCTGGAGCGCCGGCCCGAAGACGGATGCTGGGACGATGCATGACCCGATGGAAGAGACCTCTGGACCCAATAACTGCACTGCATGATTGAAAGTAAGTGGATTTTTTTTTTTGGCCTTTATTAAGTTTACTTCCTCTTTAAGTCTTTGAGGCAATGTGAACCGACTTCCATGGGTCACCTAATATTTTTTTCCTCTTTTTTGTGCTTTTTTTATGTACTTTTAATAAAACAGTTATTGAAAATGAGATTGTGTGATTAATTTATTTTGTTTAGTCTTTTAGGCATGGATATCATAGCAACTAGCAGTGCCCAATATATATCAGAAAGGAAACTTAACTCCTATACAATGTCACCAAAACTTTTTTAAAACATTCCTAGGTCAGGAAATAACCATTACAGTTTTTCTGCAAGGAAATGCATTGCAGAGCTCAGAACCTTTATACCATAGGCCAGATACAAGTCTCCAGTTCTGCTAAACTTGTTGCTGTACCACTTGAGAATAAATCGTTACCCAGAAAAGCTGGTGGACAAATTGGCATAAGCTGAGAATGTGTGTTTTAATGTGCAATTATGCTGTGTATAGCACATTACTCACTATACAGGGTCTTAGTTCTGTTCAGCTTTCCTGTCCCTGGTGAAGAGATTTTTCCTCTCTTTCTATTCTGTTTAACACAAGTCAACATGACAAAAAAAGCACAGCAAAAAAGGCACGTAGGAAGTTCTAAAACTGTCTCATGGTAGAAGAACGTATGTTGTCAGTTTGTTTTTTCTGTCCATGTCCCCTCTATGTTCTGTCTGACACCTCCTAAAATAATGAATAAACTTTGTTAATGAAGGCAATAAAGAGCCATATTTCCCTCTTTTTGCAAAACTTGAAAAAATAATTTTAACTGGAACTAGGCTTTAAATAAAAAATAGGATACTTTGAGATACCAGTGAGTATTACTAATGATTAAAGGCCATGTTTGGAAACAGCCACTTGCTAAATGTTAACAGGAACTGACTGTAGTGCAATCAATTGTGTATAAAATAAATAATAAAAGGAGAAATCACCCTGATAAGAAACACAGCTAAAGTTATACGTTATATATATAGAAAATATATGTATTTGTCAGCACAGAAACACTTAGGGGTCTTTTTAATAAAACAGGTAAACCCCAAAAACGAATTTCCATTGTTGGGGATTGATACGTAATTTGTGTTTAGAGTAATGACACAGAAATAGGTAACATTTGATTATTTTGAAGGGCTGGGTTCTTCAGGATTTTATTATTATTATTAATATTATTAAACAGGATTTATATAGCGCTAACATATTATGCAGCGCTGTACATTAAATAGGGGTTGCAAATGACAGACTAATACAGACAGTGATACAGGAGAGGACCCTGCCCTGAAGAGTTTACAATCTAGTAAGTGGGAGAATTTACACACAATAGGAGGGGGATAGATCCTGCAAAACCCTAATGGGACGCCAATAAAAATCACATTAATAAATAATAGTTACAGAGTTTATGATAATACTGTCTTTTGTCACAATAATATATTTATCAAAGTGCTATCTGATATACTTTTACTACTTATGTATACCATATACATCTTTATAACCCGAGACATTTCCCTTGTTTATAAGGTTTTCTCCCCATAAAATATCTGCCTTAAAAGGAGAACACAAATAGTTTATTGGAATGGTCATTACCAATAAAGCTGTGAGTGAAGAAATCTTTCCTTCCTTTTCTATTATATGCAACTTCTGATGGAGAAATGTTATATTGAAGTTCCACAGGATCTTGCATAATGGAGACAATGTAACAAACTAAGTTTGCACTTTTAATAAAAGAGCAATGATATCAAGCAAAGCTAAATATATATTAGCTTAGGCGGTAAGGCAGGAGAAAGAGCAAAAATAAAGTTTGAACCAAACCACAGAGAGCTATACAGCCATTGCTGTACCAGAGAATCAAGTAGTTTATGATGGTTTGCCATAGTTTTGGAGCACTTTTTATATTGTTGCTGATATTATTTCAAATACATCTGCACATGTTGTGGTCCTGTGCTACCCTAGCCACCCTTCAGTGATGACTACCTATCATAAAAAAACACATTTTTGGAGTTCCAAGGATATCAAAACTGGGGCAAATTGCAGATGAACAAGGTATGCATTAGAAAAAGTTGGATGCATTAAGACAGAATTTTCAACATAAGCATTGTGGTTTGCTGAACAGTGTATATATGCATGGGGTTCCACTGAATGAATGGCAAAGCACATATACTGAATGTCCAGTGGTGACTAAGCAGCCAGTGGCAGTGGACCAGACATCCAACACAACTCTAAAAATGTGTAATATACAAAAGATTTTCCAGAGCTGTAACTGCAAGACAGCACAGGAAGGGTGATTCTGGGGAGTACCCACCATCTCCCAATTATACTTCTAGGCACCCATATGCCTAAAACTTTCCATGCTTGGATGGAGGAGTTGACATAACCTATACTGGTGTGTGTGCAGTATGTGATACCCCTGAAGTTGACTCTCTCTTTTATAGGCTGTGACAGTCACAGTTCTGGAACCAGAATCCATGGGATCAAGTTATAAAGAGAAGAGGAGGCAGTTCTTATGAATAGTGGCCAGTTCAGTGATGACTTTCAATTTATCTACAGGACTATCTTGCTAGAAACCGCTAAACCCTTGAAGGTCACATGGTGTCATACTCCCATGTGCGGGCATTGTGAACGCTGATACCTCTGCACTGGACTGGTTAGCCTGGCCCTCCCTGGATATGGATAATATTCTTGCTTTTTTCACATCTACTCCACTATTGGTGTTTCAGAACATTGAGTCTTGTCAGGGGCTTTTGACTACCAGGCTCAGATGCAGGTCTTACCTGGGAGCTCTGACTTGAAGAAGTTGACTGCTAGATTAGAGGTCTCTCAATAGGCAGTCCTTCACAATGGTAAATGGAGGTGGGCGACAAAGTTGATTGTATTGCTGTGAAAGCATCAAGAATAGCACTAAGGAATCTGCAAGCAGCATAGGCCAATACAAAATATTTTTTGTTTTAGTGAGACCCCACTAGTGGGCTTTAGTATGAATATATAATCTACTGGAGTTGCATATTTCCCTACCCAAGTACTGGGAGGTATCTCAGCCTATTGCATTGACTAAGCTCTTTCACCAGTCTCCTGATCCATGGTTACCCTGGATGATTCTAAAAAAGACCAAGCTTCAATATGCACAGGGGTATTATCATAAATCTCATGTGCCTAACCTGAGGGACCTGACCTGGAGATCCTGACTGCATGCTTGTAAGCTCCTAGTGAACAAGTCTTTTACATTGTTACACAGAACATGGCTATGGTAGCTGTGTTGGTCAATATTGACTCCAAAATTTTCTCAAAGCATGCAAAAAAAACAAATTCCTCCTTAGGTTATCTTAGCATTACCATTGGGTTTGTACACACGCTCCCACTCTAAAATTTTTATGCTGTTCTCTGTATTGTATTTGTGGTTTGATCACAGGTGGTCTCCCTGGTTCACAAACTCCACAGTAACTTCCCGTGTAGGTCCTAATTTCTTTTAACAAATTTGACAAAGGGTTTTTATTATTTCTCATTTACCTTGGCACTTGCCCTCCTACTTATTTCTACTCATCTTGCCCTTACCTCTATCCCCCACCCACCACCACCTCTCCTCCCGGTTGCCATTTGTTTTTATCCCCCCTTCCTGTTTCCATTATCTACTCCACTTCAAACTGCCATTTCTCTTTTTTCAAGAAGGCAATTAAAACTTGTTTTAGAAAGAAGGGGAAGACCTTTCAAAATGTTATACAAATGGGTGCAGTCTACACACACAGACACACACACACACACACACACACAAACTAATCCTGTCAGTGGAATCAGAGTATATGCAGTTGGTGGTTGAAGTGTTCTCATACCTCCCATTGTTTGCCATTGCAACGTGTCTCTCCAGGGCCCTAGCATTGGGGTATTAATTTGCAGTAAGACTCCATGTCCTTAGTATACATTGTCTCCTTCTCCTGCCTAATATAAGTTTTCAGTTGATTCTAGAGAGACGGGGAAGACTTTCCTTAAATATGTTATAGGATTGGAGGGTCTGAGGGACTGCAGCCATACAGGAAATATGATATGTGCTTACTACTTTGGCATGTTTGCTCTTCTCACTATGATTTGCTGGATGTCTGTATTGTTAGAGGATTTGACACTTGATCCCTCTATTTGAAATGTCTCTATAGTATGGTGCATTATACTTTGGTTTATTGTTATGAAGATCTGGTAATGTATTACACAGTAGGGCATTTTAGTACATTTTTTCAAGCACATTTGCATGTGGTATAGTTTGGAAAGTGGATATAATGACAGTTTTTAGCACCCTGAAGACCAGTGCTGTTTGGGACCAAAGACTAATAGTAAGGCATGCCTAAAAGACATGAACACCTTCAACCTGCAGTACTAACAATTTTTGTATTGAAATTTAAACTTCCATGACATACCCAGCCAAAAGGACCTTTCAAATACTGTCCATTATTATTAAGGATTATCACCTTACTTACTGGATCAAGACAACATATTCACCAAATAGGGTTGACGTATCACTTTGCTGGATAAATGAGATGAAACTCTTCTGACTTTACTCATCCAACCATTTGCAAAGTTAAATCCTATATAACTCCTTGCATAGAATACCAAATTATGTGCAAAGTGAAAAATCACCACCTTCTCTATGTGAAGTCAGATATTCCCTGGATAATGATAATTCACCATAGCAAGTAAATAGCCTAAATTTCTTTATTCAATTTGTCCCAATGTTAAAGAAATAAGCTGGAGATATATGCATTGCTGAATGGGGAAACATGCATCACTTTTCTGGGAATGAAGCATAAAGGTACCTAACTTGGCAGAAAAAAATCAGAGATTAGTCAAAGTTTTTTTTTT
This sequence comes from Pyxicephalus adspersus, assembly GCF_032062135.1. Classification (NCBI taxonomy): domain Eukaryota; kingdom Metazoa; phylum Chordata; class Amphibia; order Anura; family Pyxicephalidae; genus Pyxicephalus; species Pyxicephalus adspersus. The sequence goes on along the minus strand of NC_092865.1, from coordinate 22,910,859 downwards.
TTAAAAAAGTTGTAACATATTCCTAAATACTGATAGTACAGTTTATTTGTCTTAATTTAAGCATTCTTTATTATGGAAACCGTCACCTTTCCATCCCTTGCTTGCTACACCTGCCTCCACAACTACCTCTGAAAAGAAATACATTGCTTCCGGGTATAGGGGAGATCACATGATCACTTAAATCTATTGGGGGTGCATTTGTTTAGCAGCCAACCACAAGGTCTGAGTATAGTCACATGCAGCCATTCCCCCTAAACTTTGGCGGACACCTTAGCAGGGAATGTCATAAAGTAACATTTTCACTTAATAGAAATAAAGGCTATAAGGCCTCAGACTGAAGTGCTTTGTGTTAACAGAGCTGAGCAACAGACACACTCCTTATAACAAATATCAAGTATATCAAGTATAAATATCAATATCACTTATATCAATATAGGTAGGGATAAGACTAAAAAAAAGATGTTTTTTTTCGTACTGAATGAAAACACAAACACAAATATCCAAATCAATATTTAATTTGTAAAAAAAAAAAAAGTATTATTATTACGTCAGTGCGAAGGGTCCAGCAATTAAAGTGTCAACATTACATGCCCCTGCAGCAAATTTGGGATTAAGGCTTCAACCCCTGTGGGTATGTGGTTGCGAGGTGCTTCCCATCCAGTAATCACACTAGCTAATCCATGAATGTATTGCAGCCAGTCCATTTGTATGTTCTGCTCTGCAGAATATGGCGGACCTGCATGACTGTGTCTGTTACATGGATTCATGTTGCCAGCCATAACCTTTTCAACCATAAGCCTGTTGGAAAAAAGGCAGAGGACCTAAAGCCCACTCTGCATGTGGGTACTTTCAGATTGTCAAAAAACACCAACATGTGAGGTTTCTTGGTAGATTATTGGTGTAGAATAACTGCTTCTGGGACTGATGTGCTTTAGCAATCATGCTCATCTATATGGATGTTCATCATCACAGTAGTTGCCCAGCAAACATTTGTGGTTAGAGCATCATTGGAAAACAGATGCTGGAAAGTCCAAAATATGTCCAGCCCCATTGCAGTATATGGTACCTAAGTATGGCATACTAATCATTTTTGCTCCTAATTAAACCATAGAGATACAAACAAACCAAATTTAGATGTTTGCTTACCTAATCCAGCTAGACCTTGGACAGCAAGACAATTGAAAAGAGAGAAGTCTATGATATTCTAAAGTAAACCTAGCACAAACAGTAGATCAAGACACCAGCAGATAAAGTCATACGGAACCCTATTTATATTAATAAATGTTGAACTATCCACTCCCCCTCCCTTGAAGTTCACGAGGTCACCCTGCAAATTAAAGGATCAGAGACTTTAGAGATTAACCACAGCCAGCTTTTAAAACCTATATGTATAAATCTACTGAAGTTAAAGAATTCTTCCCCCAATATATAGTCTATAGAGAAGAATCCAAACATTCCTAGGTTTACTTAAGCAGAACTGTACCTTTAGTACAAATATTCTATATTAATCCCCACCCTGATTGTAGTACTGGTAAAATAGTTTATTTCTGACCCAGTGTGTTGACCCGGGATCCTCTCTTTTATGTGTATGCCATACTAAGGTCCTATTGAATGCTATACATACTTGTACTCAAGTCAATCTCCGGCTAACCAGAGGTATACAGCTGACATCTGGACGATATTAAATACAGGAGCACATCTATATTTGAAAGAGGACCCATCTAGGATATTATCTGGACAGGGTCATACAGTGAATACCACTCAGGGAAATGGGGAACTAAGTATAGGACAACTGTAGTAAAGATTTAGTTGTACCTTAAAAACCCAACAATTGTAAGCGTTTAAAAGAAAGAAAAGGGTTTGTTGCCTCCAAGCGTCATCTTTTAATTATTCTAACCTGCTCCAAAAAATGATATGGAGAAATAGATTGTTTGGTAGAGGCATATTTCCTGCTAGTTTTTTATTGTTTGGAGCAGACAATACCCAAGGTCACAGATGGAGCAGAAGCAAAACCATGTGCCAATATTTTTCTGCAATCTGAAGTACACCCATAGTAATGTATAACAATTAGAATTTGATTTATAGTCTACCAAATCTATATTAAGTGCAAACATATGTTTATTTTTATTACACAGTACTTTTTAGTAAAGGGGGTATGTGTTTGCTACACACAGGATAGGCAACCATATCAAATGCAGTAGATGTTTGTACATAATTCAGCCCAAATCTGTAATGTCACCAATTATACCACAATATTTAAAGCCAGTTCCTGATTGACTTGAGAAACCAATTGGCTGCTCTGCTATGTGTATAACAGGTAACCCTGAAGTAGATGAGATCTCACTTTGCCGGTTAAACAAAGGAACTCAAGATGTTACAGCAGCAGAGTGATTAATTTTACTGCATACATTTTCCCTTTATACACCTAGGACCTGAGGGAGTTAGATGAAATCCAGGTGCTGTCAGGTTGGCACTGGGTGACCCTAGTGATGTCTCTGGGTGCTGTTCCATGATAAAAAAAACCCTAGAATGCAAAATGCCACTATTGAAAAAACTATCCAAACAATGGGAGGGGGGAATGTGTGGCAGCAGCAGGAGGTAAAGGAAAGGAGATTCAGCTGGCTTTAATAACTGAGCTGTTGGGGATTAGCCCTGACAAGAATGAGGTTATAAGGCGCAATACATATTACAGAGGAGCAGACATCACTGCAACCTGTACAAATAAAGAGGGATTATGTTTGTTCAATAGAGCCCAGCTCATTGAGAGCATGCACTGATAATTTAACACTCATATCAACAAAGCACTGCACTCACAGCACACTCTCACTACTGGTGCTGCAGACTTCAAAAGTGTATCAAAAATGAAACGGGCGAGGGGAAAAAAAGAAAATGTGGGCAGTGATAGAGGAGTTGGTCGGCCACAGCAATGCTGCTGCGGTTCAGGGTTTTGGTCTTGGCACCAGCTCTTCAATAGATCTTAACCAGCTGAACATTCAAACCGTCTTCCTTGCAGTAAGCACCCGAACTATAGAGCCAACGCCACCAACAGCCAAAGCCTGTAAATAAAACAAATGATATAAAAGTAAGTTGACAAAGAAATAAAAACATGACTCATGAACATTTAAAAGAACAATACACAGCAGTATAGCACAGGTATAGAGCAGGCAAGGGCAAACTACAGCCTATTGTTTTTTTTTTCCAGCCTGTCAAATATTGGTACAAAATAAAAAATTAGGATGACCAACTATATCTACAAACTGCATGGTAAGAATTACGGACATTTTAGCATTCAAAATGTGATGAGATATTTCACCAATATTGCTTTTAATAGGTTTCTCCCAGGACAGCATTTTGGTCATAAGTATTTAAAGGGGATTACACTCTCCCTGTGGAAATAGATTATTCCTGGAATAGCAGGAGGATTTAACGAAATCCCGTTATTAAAGAAATATGGAGTTGTCATTGCTGATCTATTGGCTTTGAACAAATCCAAAATTCAACTTATGTCTGTAGCTCAGAAACGAGGCCACCAATTGCTTCCTCTCATGTTTTCTTTAAAACAAAATGCTGAATGGAAAAATGTATACTAGTTGTGAATCCTTCTTATGCCAAGCAGGAAAATAGTTTTTTTTTTTGCACAAGTTTCCTTTACACATTAAAGCGAGTAGGAACTCCAAAAAGTATGGCAGCTGGAGTTCCCAGGAGATAAAAAAAAGCTAATGGAATATGGCGTTATAACGGAAATATTATAATAAACATGGATTTAGCCTTGTACAATATATCACTATGGAGGCTATTATTCCTGATGAATTTTCCATCATTGTAAGCTGCCCATAAACGGAAATCCATCTGTTCAAATTAAGATCCTTAACATGCGCCAAATTGGCTGCACAAGCTCAAATCCAGTCAACGTCCAACTGGTTATGTTTTTAAGTCTTCAGATTTCTCAGTGCTCAAACAGGACTGGATTCTGACACAATGACACACTGAAAGAAGGTGGCATTTATGCAATCAGACTACTTAACATTTGAAATGTCTTCTTAAAATAAACCTGTTAGCAGATGGAAGAAATGGAACAATTTCCCTGTATAGCACGAACATTCCTTTTTTATCCCCCAAAATGCCCCATAGTACCCTAACTTTGCCTCCATACTGCCCTGATGTTCCCTCTATAGATTATCATCTAAAACACGGATCAGCAAACTCTGGCTTTTAGGCCAGATACGGCCTAGCCGGTAGTTTGTTCTTGCCTAACGCCCCCTGGCCAGGGGCTGCCTTCTTGATGTGGCTCCCCTATTTACTGATACTTCTGCCAAAGCGGTAAATAGGGAAAGCTCCCTGAAGGGAGGCAATACATACGGAGGCGAGGGATTTCACTTCAGGGCGCGTTCACCGGTGGGGGTGGAGCTCAGAGTCCTGCCTAGTGTGCTCCATCCCAACCCTGAAATGGCCTAGTGGCCATAAAAGTTTGCCGACCCTGATCTAAAAGGTCATATCCTATGGAATCGAATACCTGCATCTCATCAATGAGGTTAGAGAGGCTATCCATCAGAATGATACACCAATAAAGGGAGTGGGCGGTGGTCAGTCCATTCATCCTAGATTTTAGAACTCTCTAGACAACCAACTTTTCTTACAGAGAGGCTATACGTGAATTATTATTTAGTCTGGAGGGGTTGCAAGTGGCAAATTTACCATATTTTTCTCTTGCTCCCACAGGCTTCATTTCTGTGAAACTGTTCCCCCCCATAACCTCCTCCAAGAGACACCTCAAGAACATGTAACCGCCACCAATGTCAGCCCCCATAGTGCAGGACCAATAGTCCTGCAATTTAAGGGAGTGCGCTGAGAACCTTCTCATATTATGGAAGATGGATACAGGCGAGAAAGGGATGAGCTAAATAAATCTGATGCTTTATATGCTACCTAGACCTAAATGAGCATTTACCTCTTGAAGTGCATGGGAAGTCCCACTGCCATTGTAGTCTTTATTAAAATGCTAGAGATTGGACTAACACAATAACTCAACAAGGTTTTAAATTGCTGTGTGGAAATCAATCAAAATGAAGAAATACCAGTTAAAATGCACTCGAAATGCCCTCTTCAACCCAATACTTATTATTTAGTTTCAACCTAGGTACAATTTTAAACCACAGGTGGATGATAGCTATGGGCTTTTCAACTCCATCCAGTCATGCTTTTAGTCAAAAGCAGACATAAATAATGATTAATGTTTTTTTTTCCCGGTAAAAACCAACCTTTTCATGCCATTGCAGTAGGACAGCACTGCTGTTGTCAGATGGACTCTCAAAGCCTTTGTAAATGTATTTCATTAGCAGGTCCACATCATTCTTGTCTAGTGATTGAACGGCTTTCTCTATCTCATTTGTTTTAAATGACACCAGCACTTTCAGCACAAGGCTCTCTGCCCGATCCTGTCATAGAGAAAAAACAACCAGAGCAGTTAGAAAATACCTAATCTGAAAAATGCATATTCTAGCATATATCTAAATGGAGGTATTAAGAATCTGAAAGTTCCTGATCAGATTTCTACTTGTGCATGTCTAACACAGAGTGATCAGTCTCAGTTTTTATTCCAGGAGAATTACGTCAGCCTAGTGTACGTTTGAAAAAAATAGATAAATAGTACTATGTGATCAGCACAGGTTCTGCTTACAAATTAGGCCTTAGAATCTTGTAGTTATGCAATGATATTATTTTTATGCACAGAATTGTCACTAACTTAAGTCAAACAAAGCCACTTCTGGGGAGACAATACTCTACCATGAGATGGGGAAGGAAAGCCACACAAACAAGGGGAGAACATACAAAATTCCCTGCAAATTGTGTACTGGCTATAACTCAAACCTGGGACTCTAGTGCTGCAGAGCCAGTGCTAGCCAATTTGATACCCAGCCCAGGTACATTCAATAAAGAAAAATTACATCTGTATATGGCTAACACCAATATTTTTCAGCATACCATGGGTGAACAGATCTGCAGGAAAAAATGAAGCAATTTAGAGCACAGGTGCTTACCTTATCTACTGCTATGTAAACTGTGCTTATCGATAAGCAGCATAATGCTGGGAAGGAGTTGGCCACAGGAACAATATTTTCTAGGGTGTAATGTCCTGGGCTGCAAATTAGCTGCTACATCCCATTCTATTAAAGCAAGCATGTCAATATGTAAATGAACTGTTACTACAATGCAGGCACTGAATGGAGCTTCAACATACCTTTTGTATCATTTAGCCTTCAGCCTGGTTGCCCCAAATACCGATCTGCTGTAACTCAAATGTTTAACGGTAGCACTTTAGGATTTGGGGCACCTGGATTGCAGAAGAATATATCCAACAATACCTACACTGTATAGCTGAAGCCTGCATTATGTGGACACGGACAAAGAAACCTGAAAGGTTTACTTCTATATAGACCAATATGTGTACATGTACAGTAATGCTGTATAATAAATGCTCAATCTCTGGATACCATGGATATGAGGTAGCTAGCAACATTTAATAAATGCTGCTTGCTACAAATACATTTTGGTTTGTAAGAGTGTAGGAGGAAGTTTGAAATATAACACTCGACACTACTTGTGAAAAGGAAGTTTACAAGATGTCCAGTATTGAACATGACAAAGCAGGATGCTCATTAGCCACAAACTTAACCACTATATGAAATGTTGCAGTCTGAAGCAAGGAAAGCTTGTAGGTTTTAAAACTTAATATTCATAACTTTAGTTTTACAGGCTGAACTTCTGTACTGATATTGTTTACTTGATTTTTCTGCACTGTGACAGCATCTCACAGTGTGCATAAGAAACTGCAGCAAATATAGAGACCACTTAATTTCCTGGATTAATGACACTCAGCATCACCTATTCACTTCCGTCCCAACCTTAAACTATGTACACACCAAAGATCATAGTCGCATGTGGATAAAAATTCACTTCATTATCATGTTTATAGTGGGGGGGGCAACCCCCCACTCTAAACATAAACCAACTGATTGGTTGTTGTGAATTACCCAATCAAAGAGCTTGAAGTTAACAAGTTTAAAGGGTTTGCTTTCCACACATCTCCCTACCAGTCCCAGAACCTGTCATAGGAGAGAGCTGAAACCTTAGCAGAAGATAATATATTGGCAGTGTAAGTCACATTCTTTGCCTACTTTATCACATTCCTCATGCCCCTGCTATCAAACTCCCTGGTGTATTCTTGGTGACCAATTGCCAAATGCTGTCACATGTGAGCATGGCTAGGGCAGCATGGTGGCTCAGTGGTTAGCACTCTGGCCTTTGCTGTGCTGGGTTCCAGGTTCAAATCTCGGTCAGGACACTATCTGCATGGAGTTTGGTGGTTCTTCCCATGTTTACGTGGTTTTCCTCCCACATTCCAAAAAAACATGGTTTAATGGCTTCCCTCTAAAATTGACTTTAGACTGTATTAAAGACATATGACTATGGTAGGGACATTTGATTGTGAGCCCCTTTTTTGGAACAGCTTTGTACAGCATTGCTTAATATGTTGGCACTATATAAATATTGTGTAATAATAATAATATTATGGTGAAATACAGACCATATACTATGAGTTCTATCCCTACTATGATGAACCTGCAAGCTTTCCATAGTTTTGTGTTTATAATAATCAATAAATAAAATGCTACAATACCTCCATGCACCTTGTACATTTTTGTCTTTCCAATGGTTAGGAGCATCTTACCTTTGCAGACTGATTCTTTGTATTAAGAGGTGGATTCTTTAAAGCAGCATGTAGAGCTCCCACCATGTTCCCTGTGCACAGGGGTTAAGGAAATTACAGGACAAAGTCAAGAGAGAAGATAATTTAATGTGCTTTCTAATATACACAAACCTTTAATGTATGACAAATACTATGCGGTCACCTGTCTTTACTGAGATATGAATTATTCATAAATACCCTCTATTTGTGACTTGGAGGAGCTCAATCAGCTGACCTATGACAGGTTTATATGAGCTTTAGTAGAAGAGCTGGTAACTTGAATCTCTACTTGTTAAAGCTTAACAATGGTACTTCATGTTGTTTGCTTGCTACATGTAACCCAAACAAACATTCACATGTACAGTTTGACTCCACAACAGACAATCAAGGAAAAAACAACTGTCTTGGCTATTAGACACCAATTGAACTTTATAGTTCATACAAACCTCATTTCAAAGCTTACATCAGCTTTTGATGTTTGTACATTGTTTGATGGAGTGTAAGCACCATTGTCAATGAAACCTTCATTGTCGCGTTTTCTAGGTTCCCGGCTTTCTAAGCATTGATAAAGCAAGAATGCCTAATTCCCAGAAAACACCCACAAGAAGTATTTTAGCATTATCTGTATTGTATGCTTTGCTTTAGCTGGCCTAGGCTTCTACATGTTAACGCTATATAAGCATAGACAAACTTCACAAAACCTGTCAGGCAACAAACACCTAGGATCTCCTTTCTGACCTACTTCTGGGAAAGCTATAAAATCAGTAATTTATTGATGAATCAGTCTCTCATATGGAACAAATACCCGAACTAAAGTGTGAATGTGTTTATACCAGGAATATTTATCACAGCCCTTCTGCTGGACACCATGACTGATCACCGCCAATAAAACCCCTGAGGCGACCTACGTCTGCTGCGAGTAACAACTTGTACCCCTGCTTAGGAAATCACAACACTCTAATCTTCAGACTGGATACTTCACATTTGTTTCTCATTCCAAAGAGATTATTTAAATGCCAGATTTATAAGAACACAGCAGCTGAATTTACACACGCTCCACAATGAATGAGGTTTTCTAAAGTTCTATTTTAGGAAAATAAAGCATGTAAGTAGTACTGATAATCATGCCAGCAAACAGAAAAGGAGCCAACTTGAAAATGCTAAACATGGCTAAATTTCCATCTTTCCGATGACTGTAGCACCCACTTCCTGCATTCCTTAACTGCAAGCAAGACACAGCTTGCCTTCTTCTCGGCAGCTGGAACGCTGCGTACCTATCTATAACACACAGAGGTTCAATCAAGGTGTGGGTGAAACCACAAAGTACAGACAGACGTTCAACAACAGATCAAAACATTCGGCCTATTGTTATGGCACAAGAAAAGCTCACACGAGACGCCCTAAATAATAACCTTATATAAACGTCACAAAAGGTAGATTGTGCTGTATGTCCTGTGAAGGTTGTATGCAACTTCGAAACAGCAAGGTCTTTTTTTTTTTTCCCCAGAACACGTAGATAAGGAAAGAAAGCAGAAATGGGCGACAACATAGTGACACAGCGCTTCCTCTTTACGATCTGCATGGAACTTCTCTTTAGAGGTGGTCGATGGATGATGTTCAAAGGAAAAGGCGCACCTATATCAGTGTCCAGAGCAAATAAGTAATCTGTAGGCAAGACTTACCTACAGCAATGTCCTGCCTGATATATATATATATATATACACACAAACACACGTACGTGTAATACCTACAGCCTGCCCTAATATATATACACATGCTGCAAATTCCTGCCATGACATATATACACATGCAGCAATACCTACAGCAACACTCTGCCCTGACATATACAAACATGCAGCAACATCAATTTCCTGCCGGGTTTTATCTATTTATATTTATATTATATATATATATATATATATATATATATACACACACACACACACATATACATACATACATACACATGCAGCAACATTCTGCCCTGATACACTGTATACCTAAAGAATGTATTTTATTCATTCACACAGTACTTTCTTGCTGAATGTACACACCTATAGTTTTTTGTTCTTGACTCATATACAACACAGATTTGAATAATTATAGTGGGGCTCTCCACCTATGCAAACAGCGCACACCTCTAGGTTGTCAATTACAGACACAGAGGGCACACCTATGGGGTGTTCCTCATATATCAGCCATACCTATAGGGTGTTCATCAAACACACAGGGCACACCTATGGGGAATCCACTACCCACACATGTAGGGTGCCCGTCACACACACACCGGGCACAGTGTCCATCACTCACACCTATAGAGTGGCCATCATATATCAGCCATATTTATAGCCTGCCAATCACACACCAGGCACACCTGTACAGTGCCCATAAAATGACCAACACACCTGTACAATGCCTATCACACCTATAGCAGTGCCCTGGTTTGCTGTACACATCTATGGAGTCCCCCACTCATTCATACCCTATAAGCCAGGCCTGAGTCCCCCCCCCCCCATGCACCCCGCACCGCCCTTTATGTCCCATACATCAGTGCCCTGCACTTCCATACAGTGCACAAAGAAGGATATCCCCGGATAGCTCCGTCCACCTCCCCCTCGTCCGGTCCTTGCTGTCCCTCTCCGGCCTCCTCCTCATCCACGAACTTGTTCTCATCATATTCGTCCACGTCCACCTTCCTGAACCGAGCAGACACGGTATTCTTCGCCATCCTGTACCGGAGCGCCGTGCAGCAAGCAGGGAGCGGCCAGGCTCAGTGCGCAGGCGCAGCAGCTTCCGCTATGACTGCCGGCTTCCTGTCACTGACTGAGTATGGGCGCCATCTGCCTGAGTAGGAGGCGGCCTGTCATGTCATGGGGGCGGCGAGCTGCGTGTGGTGAAGGGACCTCCAGTCTCTTGTTACAGTTTATGTAGCTCAGCACTATATGACTATGGCAGTGCCGATCTCATTCATGTCACAGAAGGAAATTCCTTAAAGTGTAAAAATAAAAATAATTTTATATTTAGATTTACATGGACTGAGGAATTTCCACAAGGACATAATATTAAAGTCTGTTCAATCCTGTGTGCCACACTAACAATTACATAAACTCAAACATTTCACATGCTGAGGCAGCCTGTTTCAATAAATGGCCGACACACCACCATCTGGCCCCCTTCATACCATCACCTTGCAATAAATGCAGGCAGGTGCTACCCCATGCAGTTTTTTTTTTTTTTAAAGTTTATGGTGCACACACACATCAGTAACACTAAAAGCCAACTCAAATTTACACATAAAAAAAAAGCATACCACTAAAAATACAGAAAGCGCTTTACATGGTTCTGCCCCTGAACCCCACTGGGGTGTAATGCACCTGAGAGAGGACAAACTTCCCAATACGCAGTCTAAACCTGATGGCTGCATTTACTTTGGAGGAATGACAGGAGCCAGGCCCTCCATTGTAACTAGGAAGGGCTCCTGCACAAGAAGTACCCCGACTTAAGGATTGCCAGACCATAAGGCCCCTAGTTCCCACTACGGCCCTCTCTTCGTCAGTTTTCTATGGTCTTTTTCAAGACCATAAAGACAAGCGCCTTACTCATGAAATGAATAGAGCTGTCAATAAATCATAACTGGTCTTTCCGACGGATTTGAAAAATCCTCCGGTCTGGACAAAAGTCCCAGCCCAAGAGGCAGGAAAAAGGTGTGCAATAAAATAAAAGTATTTCCAGTACTGCAAGGAGCATGGCATGCTTTGGTGTGATACATTGCTATGCATCCTGCCAATGCATTGCAGCACAAGTATGGATTGTTGAATGCTTCATTACACAATATACAACATTCACCTTTTATTATGGCTAGTTAGCTTATTGCACTTTCATGTGCTAACAAAGCACTACAGTGTTAGCAAAACCTTAGAGAAAATACTTGTGAAAGAGCCCCGGATCGCAGCTCATCTGAATATCCAATAGCAAACTTTAGTGTCATCAAATATACCATAGCAGAATATGGTTGTAAATTGGACAAATACCAGGGATAGTGTGACAATGCGTAGGTGCAATGCCTGATTGTTTCTGCTCACACCATCATATCATAACCTATCACACATATGGTGAAGAATGGTGAGCATATTCATTCTCTATATGAATATTCTGCCTGCTGAGATTATCCAGATTCCACGTCCTATTCAGTTTACTCCTTTAAAGAGCCCTTAAAACCCATCTTTTTTAAATGTGCCTACCCGTCTTCTTCTGTCTCTTAAAACCCTCACTACTCAGCCACTAATCTATATCCCCCTCTTATTGTATGCTGCTTCCCGGCCTCTTAGATTGTAAGCTCTTATGGGCAGGGTCGTCTCCTCCTCCTGCGTTACTGTCGGTATTTTTCTGTCATTTGAAACCCCTATGTAATGTACATTGCTGAGTAATATGTTGGTGTTATATACATCCTGTTTATTATTATTTCTATTACTATTAATAATAATAATAATAATAATCTATTATGGAGTACCTCTTTGTAGCCATGCTAGACATTGGAGTTTTCTGGCTTTTGTGGACATTGATCAAAAGGAAGGTACAAAGGTCTAGTGACAGACCTGGATTCTTTCCTCAGGAACAGATATGAGCAGTCAAGTTGCATAGCTTCATCTCTCAGAGAAAAGGTTATGGGTGGTTCAAAGGGGCTTTGGAAAGAAGGTGCCAGGCCCTGAAAAGAATACTTGCATTGCTGAAACTTCTCCTAAGAATGTTTCTAAAAGTTGACGTTTGCTGGCATGGCCATGGAGATTAGGTTGTCAAGGGTAGATGATCAGACAATTCATCTGTAATGTGTTCTAATAAACCACGCCAAAATAGAGAGAAAAGGAGCCTTTTCTTAGGATAATTTTGCTGGAAGGTAAACAACCGGATTGCGTATTGTCCCATGGTGAGACATCTTTGGCAAAGAATAGAAGCTGCAGAACGCGACGGTCTGTGGTACTGGCAAACCTGAATCTAATTCCTAGTGACTAAGCGACATTTGTCAGTAGTTCCCAAATTAAGTAGACAGTAATTCCTAAAATATTAGTGGACATCATGTCATCTGTTTGGTTTTCGGATAAGAAGATTGGACATGTGATGATTTTTAATAAGCGACACTGCAAATGTAACATTAACAGAAAATACCCCGGCATTTTTTGACAACTTAGGCCATAATCCACCAGAAATAGATTTCCTCTGGTAAACATCATGAAAATTGATGTATTCTAAGAACTTTAAGGCTAAATATGATGAATAGGTGCAGAGCTATACAGAAAGGGTATAGAAACAGTAGGAAGTGCAGTATAAATACAGAATTTCTGTAATAGTTTTTGTTAAATTAAATTGCAGTTTCCAGTAATAAATAAGAGTGCACTGAAACCATATAATTCTTGCTAACCCAACACTCTGGACATTATAAGACCATTTACAGTATGAGATCAATTTTAATGTAATCAGACAAGAGATATCATTATTTTAGTGAGCTTTTACTGCTCTTATCATTCAAGAAAGAGCAGCAGGCAGTGATTTGAAAGATGATTCTCATACAGGATAGCCGCTGTCCAAATCATCAAAGGAAAACTACACTACACAAACAAATGTTTTTGTCATTTTGGAATCTAATGTTAATAAAAGCTGTCTTTCCATTTTAATAGATAGCCAGAGACAAATCTTTAAAAAGGAGTTCAGGGGCTTTAACAAGGCTTTTTATTTGTATCCAGTCGACTAAGACTACATAGTTATTTATAA
>NC_092865.1:22894670-22897240 GCF_032062135.1 Pyxicephalus adspersus | reverse complement strand
ACACACACACACACACACACTGTGTGCTGCACTTTTAAAAGCACAGCATGAACTATATTTCTGAGCAATGTGGTGAATTAGGCTGCTCATTCAAACAAAAGTACAGGTTTCCAAATGAAGCTCATGGCAACATGTAGTGCAGAATCATAGTGTGAACAAAACCTTACTACTTGTGGAACACTTGATAATTAAACAGCAGGGATGGTTCCGATTCATTATCCAGGCTGAGGGCAGGAAGGTGACACCTTGCATAGAATTTGCAACATGTAATTTTACCTAACACTCTTTTTAAAAAGGCCTCAAATAGCTTGACCTTAAAGTGGAAATAAACTGACAAAGTTTAAAACTGAAAATTCACTCACCTTTACCTTTGCAGATCCGTTGATCTCTGAGAAGATTTCCTGGATTGGGTCCCACGTCACCCTGGTATTCTCTTTCGTCCCAGTGCAGAAGAAGTGTTGGGTGCCGCCATCTTTTTTCCGCTTCTTTCACCTTCCTAGTACGTTACCTGATCTTGCACTGCGCAGTAGCGAGATTGAGTGACATAGATGGGGAAAAAAAGAGCACAAGCGCAGTGAGATTGGCATTTTTTTTACCCCATTGAAGAAAAAGCTCCTTCTGCGCATGCCCGAGATCGAAGCATAGTATAGTAAAAATTTTAGTTTAGGTCTGCTTTAACAAAAGAATCAAAAAATCCCTATTTCATGCTGAAAAATTGGCCTTATTTAATGCACTTTGTTTTACACAAATATAATTATCTAATAATTAGAATAAAGTGTGTTTGGACTCAAAACTAAATAATTTTATGCACATGTGCAGTGACTACCTTGCCTCTGATCCCCAACTAATGAAATACAAGTTGTATCACAGGTTGCCCATGCCTGAGATGTTTACAGGCTCTATCTACATTATACTGATTTGGTCTATAGTTATCAGAAGCCTGCACAGTTAATCCTCCCACTCATGTACAAAGCTTTCCATTTGATGCAAGAGGTTAATCATTTACAGTGTGCTGAACAGCTTAGCACACTGCAGTGTAGGAAAATGCTTTGCGTTGCCTTTGGTCAATCAATGAAAAAAAATTGATTAGTAATGCTTACATTAAAATGTACTAAGTGCATATGTACCAAACAAGTCACTTTTTTATTTTTCCGGCTTTGACATCATGCAGCTTAAGGCACAATGTTGTCTTTGTGAATTTAAAGACTGCCCTTAACAAATTCCATAACCGCATATTGACAAGCAACTACAGTTCCCACCTACCATTGGCAATTAAAAAAACCCTTGTGACTTTTTTTCTATTTATTGTACAAGTAAATGTTCCTATATGGTGATATAAATACATACCAGATTCAGTTACTATGTGATGCACAAGTAAACTGAAAAACTCAGATTACTGACTGAGATAAATCGTCTTTTGTGTTACACAAGCTCCCCCTCCCAGACACTGCAGGTTACAGTGGGAGGGTTTGAGCAACAGATTCAGAGCTGCCGATCCAGAGAACAGAATACTAAAGGCTTGTAAATTACCAATGGCACTGCATCACTGCCAGGATGTACTGCAGTCTGGACAACACACATGACAATCTAATTTTTGTAGGAATCAATCAGCAACTATTACAACAGACATTCCAAAACATGGATAGGAACCCATCCACTCATTCTAGCCCTGGTTTCCTTTCACTTTTGGCCACTATAAAAAAAAAAAAATGATGGTGGGCCCTCTAGTTCTTCTTTGCACTCTGATTTACAAAGCTCTATGCATGATCTGCAGATATCATGATCTGTCGCAGCTTTGTACCCCAGAGCAGGCTAAACTATCTTATAAAATACTTGCTACGCACCCACGATATGTAAGTGTACTAATCATCTGCATTGCTATTTTTCCCTGAACTTATGTATTTCTTAGTAGTGAATAAGGCCCATGTTACTTCCCTCACCTCCTAGATTGTAAGCTTTTCCGGGCAGAGTCTTCTCCTCCTCCTGTGTCATTGTCTGTTTCTGTGTGTCATTTGCTACCCCTATTTAATGTACAGCACTGCACATTATGTTGGCGCTATATAAATTCTGTGTATTATTAATATTATTATTAATAATAATAATAATAATAATAATTATTATTATTATTATTATTATATCAATATTATTATGTATAATGTAACCCTCTCCTCAATTCACAGCAAAAAAATACTAAAATCTACTTAACACCTCTACTATTGACCACTAGGTGGCACAACATGCACAGAATATGTGGTCATAAAACAACCCAAAATCAGCAGTTTTATTTGGTAGATTGTACTAAGGTCATATCAGGTTCACATGTTCCTTTTTAACACTTAATTTTCCCCTTTTTTATTTTATTTTCAGCAGTTCTCAAATAGAAATACTTGGAAATTTAGACTTTGCATATGTCATTTTGTAAAACATATATACTTATCAGATTACAGAAGCCTATTGAAAAAAGGTGTCTGGAAAACAGATACTACACTTGTGACCAAAGAATCCTAAAGCTGTGATCAGACTTGTTGTGTGTTATTATTATACAGTATTTATATAGCTCCAACATATTA
>NC_092865.1:22884916-22892746 GCF_032062135.1 Pyxicephalus adspersus | reverse complement strand
CCCGGACCGCGGTAATCCGCGATCGCTGGTCGCGCGTATTATCGCGCTTCCAGCGATCGCGGATTTCAATGATGAATCAGGGGCACTGTCTTGTTCCTATAATTTCTTCTTGCAACAGATTTTGACGGTAAACATTTTGCATCATACGGGAATCTTACCTTTGGAATCACACTCATATTTGTCAGGTAAAACTTAGTAAGCATTGGCAGTATTGCACATGTCAAAATCATCCACATTTATGAAAAGGTTACTGTGCAAAAGATAAATAGGTGAATCTGCAGCCAGACATGAGACATGCCAATAATTAGTACTATACTATGTGGGTGAAAGATCAAAGTGCTGCAACTTTGCAAAGTCAGCAAATTTAGCTCAAGTGTGTGGGTAAGGATTTTTGTTCATTTTAAGTATATTTAAAATTAAGTTTAGGTGTTTAGGGGAAAAATTAGTTGTTAAAAAGGAACCTGTGGATATGTAGCATAGTGTTAGGTTAGTGTCATGTTTAAAGATAGGTTAAAGGCCAGCTCTGTGTAACATTCCCCCTGTTATAGCTGTGATATTCACATTCAGTTTGATTCTGCCACTATAGGCCTTCTTCTCCACCTCAGGGGGCCCTAGTTTTAGTCAACCAGAAATACTGGGAACATACTGAGATGTCATGGATGCGGGTCACCACAGCATCCATTTTGGAGGATTTAAGAAGATGTAGAGGAGGGGGAAGCAGAGAGCAGAGTATCCCCTCCGTGTGTAGAACAACCATTGTTAACCAGGTTTTTGTGTAACCCTAGAGTTCCTACAGAATTTGCAAGGGGTACACTGAGCTTTGGCTGACTGACCTCCCCTGTGATGATGACTTCATTTTTTCATGGCCACCTGGCAGAGTCAGTAGCATAACAACAAAGCTCATTTTAGCTGTCTGTAAAGGGGGCATTCTTTTTATGGACCACCAATGTAAGTTGTATTTTTTCAATGGTTCCTCAGGGGTAAAGAAGTTGCGAAAGGTTAGCATAGAATCTAATTCCCCTAATGCTTAAGGTCATTAATTAATTTGTTTAACTGTGTATATGCTGGTGCTGTGTGTTAATATGGATGCATTAGTATATCAGTGTGTGTATGTGCATGTATGTGTGTATGCATGTGGCAATGGGAATGTGTGTGTATGTGCTGGCAGATGTGAATGTAATTAAAATGCTACCCGATCGTAGCCCATCAGGAACTGCAGGTATTTGGTTGAGTGGGTGAAATACTTTATCACATGCAATGGTTTCCATCACTAAATGGTATATTTTTGCAGGGCTGGTGGCACTGAAGAGATGGTATTTCAATAAATGAGCCACTGGAACGGTAAGTGTAGGCAGGTATGTAATTCTTTAAAAGTGATCCTGTGCCACTTTTGTAGAGGTTTCTCTAAATTCCTATTGTATTTGGAATAAAGGGGGTTTATTCCTTCTTTTTTCTATCTAAACCTAAAAAGCATAATAACCACTATTAGAGGCTAGTTTATAGGGGGCAACCTGTTAAACTGCCATTAAAGTGCTGCTATTTTTAGGACACAAACAGTAACAAAATTGTTTTTGCTCCGTTAACAAAAATGTTGGTTGGCTGACATGATCCCTGATCTTAATTTTTACTTCTACTTTTACTAGTGCTGGCAAACCAGAATGATCCCAGCATTATAGATTTCCAGACAACATTTGTAAGCTTCATATTATGCCACAATAAAGGTTTTTTTTTT
Source organism: Pyxicephalus adspersus (assembly GCF_032062135.1). Lineage (NCBI taxonomy): Eukaryota > Metazoa > Chordata > Amphibia > Anura > Pyxicephalidae > Pyxicephalus > Pyxicephalus adspersus. Next base: position 22,891,014 of record NC_092865.1, on the reverse strand, counting down.
CAAACACCCTGATAACCACTTTCAAAAAGTAGTTCACGCAGCCAAAGAAGTGTCAGTCTGTTATCGGATAGCCACTTCTATATAAATAAGCCCCTTAAAGTTCATCATTTTAAATAAACTTTTATGGAGCAGGGTTGCCAACTGCACACCATGAATGGCTGGATGTTGGTGTTCATTTTATTTCTTTTCTTTCTAAGCTAATTATATGAGTAAGGCTACGTACACATGCTTAATTGTTGTCATTAAAAACAATCTTTCATGATCGCTTCCAGCGATAAACGACTGACAGACTGTACATACTGCGCCGTCCTGTTCTATAGCAAGGTCAGGGGCGTGAACGAGCGAGTGGCACCCTCCTGCACTCTCCTTCCTTCACTTCTATTGTGGTTGTTCATCGCCTGTCGTTCATGGATCAGTTAGAACAGATCTTCGAAGGACGTCAGATGACCTCTGTACACATATCAGATTCTCGCCCGACTCAAGTTGGATAGAATTATCTGACGTGTGTACATAGCCTTTTCTTACCAACTTATCATAACAGGGCATATTTTATAATGAAATCTGATTGCTACTTTACTTTTCATTTCACTGAGCACTTTCTCAGTAACAAAAAGTCTAGATATCCACACTTTCAATTTACGAAACTTTAGTTTTATCTATGCAACCAAAAACTATTACAATTTGGCACTTCTATCTGTCAATGACCCTAGTGACAATGGTAAAGCTGGGTATTGGAACTGGGTATTGGACTCTAACAGGAACATATACCAGCTGTCAGCTGACACAAATGCCATTTTTAGGAATGATCTCCGATCTTACAATTTACCTGTAATTTTACTAGCATCAGCATATAATCATGATCCACACTTTACAGATTGCCAAACAGCGTTCACCAACTTAGTAGCAGCAAAAGCAATAAGCCACAATGAAGATTAGTGATGTTTATTTTAAACACCCTGATTGCCACTTTTGAAAAATAGTGTACTTTAATAGTAAAAAGTAAATGGGCCATGTGCAACATTTCTAAATTTAGGAATCAGTAATTTTTTATGTGAGTCAAATTTTTCAGATCACCAATGTACTATAAATAAATATAGTACAATGCACTGATCCCCACTATGCAAAATGTAACCATCCTTTTATAAATCTGTTGTTACAAATTGTAGATTAGATTTTAAAACATAATGAACAAAGAAGTGTCAGTCTGATATTGGATTTCAACCCCTAAAGTTTGTTAGTTCAGACATACTCTTAATTCAGCAAAGCTGCCAACTGCACACCATGTTTGGAAGGATGTTGGTGTTCATTTTACTTATGCTTCTACTTTAAATTTTTTCTATACTGCTCACCAAACTGAACAATAAGTTCAAAAAGTTCAGCTATCTACACTTCGTTTACGTAACTCTAGTTAGCAGTGGAACCACAATGTGTTTTAATTTGGCACTTTTATACTGTACTGTCAATGACCCTAATGACAATGATATCGCTGGGTACTGGAAGTTTGTTTACTCTACCGGGAACATTTACTAGCAACTTTATTTCCCTTTCTCTTTTGCCCCTAATTATCTCTTCTGTTTTGCCTATTGCCCAAAACTTTGAAAGTTTTTTTACTTTATTACTTATTTTTTTATGCTGAACCTGTATTCTTGGTCTCTGTGTAAAGCCCTCTGGGAAAAAAATAACCCCCTCTCATCTCTTCCTAACCCATCCTGCATGTTGTTTTTTTTACTTTTAAAACAAAATATATTCACCTAATTCTGCCATCTAGGTTTCCTTGCCAGAACTATTTCTGGGTACAGGGAACCCCTCATCCATCGTTGCTAGTATTATCTCAAAGATAAGCCTTAAAAACCACATTCTTGTACAATCTCACAATAATCTTTTATCCAAATAAGCTATGTCTAGCTGACATTTTTTAGATACCGCCAGATGTCAATCTTGATAACAAATGGCAAAAAATGAAATAAAATCCACAAACATATGATTAAATTATATATTTCTACTAGTCTCTTTACTCTCAATTTGGCTGTATTTTATTGACTGACAAATACAATATTTGTAAAGACTGAGGGTGATTTTATTGAGAACAAATATGTAGCCTTTGATTTCTCAATTTAATTAAATTAAATTAAAATATATTAGAAACTAGGGGTAGGGCACCCTGTATTTGAAAGCAACTTATCATTTTTGTGCATTGATTAGTGCTTCAGAAGGATGAATTACTAAAAAACTATGGATGACAACTACACAGATGCTGGAACAAAAAAGAATGTTGATCTTAAAATGAAAATAAAGTATATATGTACACAGCTTAAAACTTAAAATAGTACTTTAGAGAAGGGTTAGCATGCATACCTCACACCCAGGTCCAATATGTAGCCCAACCCCAAACTATAATGCTGATTTAGGATAAAAAATAAATAAAATAACTTCTATGCACATATGACCCCCTAGGCAGGAAAGAATACCAAATATAGTACAAAGGTATCTACGCTATTATAAAGGTTGCACTGTGATTGTTTTATGCAATGGTATGGAGATTATAGTTGCACCTTATGCCATTTAAGCTGGATGTATGATCAGACTGACCATACCACAATGTGTATGGTAAATTGTGGTAAATGGGAGACTGACCTATAAAATAGTAGATTTTGTAAGATGGTAGGAAGGTGATTTCATTCAGATGCAAGGAAAACTGAAAGAAATATATTTTGTTATTTAAAAGGAGTGTAGCTTGCTGAGTCTGGCTTATGTAAGTAGAATTTATTTGGTTGTTATTACTAAAATAGACAGAACTTTGATTATTTGAATCACGTCAATTCTGTGAAGAAATCCCAATTGCAAATAACATACTGATCTGTTCATTTTCATCATCTTTTATTGTTTTCCATAGAGATAAAATGAAAGTATTTCCACTGTAATGAATTGTGTTAAACAGGTTAATTTAATGTTTTCTGTTTCATACCTAATCCAACCATAGTGAATTAGTACATCAATAAAATAAATTGCATACCATAAAAACAAAGAACATTCATGTGGTTTAAATTTTATGAACTCTTCCATTTTTTTGATTTTCAATAGTGCACTTGTAAAACCACATAATATGCGAAAATGAGATTAATGTATATTTGAGTGCTGTGTGTTTTTATCTTTTGTTTGTATTTAACCACTGATTTATTTCCAGGACAAAAGGTAAACTATTTACTACTAAAACTATATGTGTTTATTTTATTAGAAAGAATTGTATTGAAATAAGCTGATTGTCTTATTCTAAAATGTTAGAGAAACTAAGGAAGGCTATACTTTGTACAGCACAACAATAGAAGAGTATTTTACAAGTTTTCTTATGACTTAAATATTTACAAAATCTTGTAATATGTTCTTTTGAAGACACCTCATGTATGGCTGCATTCATGTGATCATTTATTACTTGATGAGCCAATAATTAAATTGTATTAGCTATTATATGATTAAATAGAAGAATTATGTTAGCTATTTATGCAAACCTATCTCTCATCTTCTGATCCCATTTATCTGATCTCTTGTGTTCTTTATTGCCCTAATGTCCTCTCCACTTTCATGTACTCCTGTTGCTTGAAAGTAGGGATAAGACTGAACTTAAACTTCTGACTCTATTCACTAACCTAAAATAAAGTAAATAATATTATTGATTGTTGATAACCCTGACTCCTGCGTGATCTGGAAAACTAGAATTGATCTGGTCCAGGATTGAAAACATTTGCCGACGGAGTCTGCGCATGCACCGGACGGACAGGATGGGTCGCAGGCAAGCTGCACAAACACCCCAGACCAGAAATCACCATTAGGAAAAGGCGGTGGATGCGTATTTCACCAAGACGGACCGAGCAGCTTCTTCATCACAGGGAGGCCGCAGTGAGTCAAAGATGGCACCGAAGGGAAACGCGGGGTGGGAAACGAGCGGGGCTGCTAATACTTCTCTTACAGACCTTTGGTGCTCTTTGTTCGCCAAAGGTCTGTAAAATAATCATTTGGTTACTTTGGCCACGATTTATGCCCCAAACACGGCTCAGGCTGCGTTTCTATCTTGTATTTTAGAAACCCTGGCAAATTTCAGAGAAGGGTTGTTGATTTTGAGCGGGGACTTTAATTTTGCCTCAGATGCCTCTATGGATATCAGAAGTCCTTCTGGAGGGGATAAACCTTATAAAGGTCGACCCCTGCGAGTCTTCCAACACCACCAAATGGTGGATGTTTGGAGGATAATAAACCCCTGGGAGAGGGATTACACATTCTTCTCCAGGCTTCATCAGTCATATTCAAGACTGGATCATTTTTGGGTGTGTCACGCAGACTTAATTCAGGTTGTACAGTGCTCTATAGGAGACATCACATTTTCGGATCATGCTCCGGTGACCCTTCAGATTGCCCTGACTTACGCAGCACCTAAAGTATGGCATTGGCGTCTTAACTAATCACTGCTGCACGATGTGACCACAAAGAATGAGGTCTCTAGGGAACTGCGGAATTACTTTTTGACCAACTCCAGACCAGAAGTGAGCCCGATGGTGGTGTGGGAGGCCCAAAAGGTAGTGATAAGGGGTAAACTGATTAAAAATGGCTCTGGAATAAAAAAAATGGCCTAGGCAGAGCTCACAAACCTGATTCATAATACCAGCAGCTGGAGAAGCAGCACAAGAGGACCCCTGATGTCACAACTGCAGAATGCTAGGGACAGACTGGCCTCCCTGTGTCTTGATAAGAGTGGGAGGCTCTTGGCTAAAGCTCTGAGGAGTAGTAAGAAGTATTAAGCCCACTGTGGTCGTACAGGCAAAGACTCTTTGCCTGGACGACCACAGCGGGCTCACTACTCCTGTACTCCTTGGACATAAAAAATGTCCTCTCAACTGCAGCTGAATTCAACTACTGGAATTGGGAGATGTTCCTTATATCAATTGATCTACGTTTCATCCTTTCATTTTGTCTTCTTCTATCAACGTATAACTTATCCTCCATTGATATTGATTGTGAAATTCTACCCTTCTTGAATCCTTTCTAGAAGGAATATTTTCTTCACCAACCTTAATGAATCTTCCCATGATACATGAGTCAGTGAGCACTCCAACAATTATCGCTGTCTGAACCCATAAAAGGTCTCTATTATCCCCTGAAGAAGCCCACATGGGCAAAACACGTAGGGGTGAGACCCAACTTCTCTGTCTCTTTGATTCGTGATACACGTTTATAAAAACTTTGTTTGAGGATACAGTGTATTTACCTCTGTTACTCACATTTTTTATGTTTTTTATAATTCTTGTATATTTAAAAAAGTGATTTTTTAAATTTCATACAATACCTAAAAGTTTTTCTATGCCACAAGTAGCCTACTGTTCTGTCCTTACAATCTCTCATAAGTTGTCTCTACTCGGACATTAAGGGCATAGGCACATTAACCAAATTGAGTGGGTTATATTAACTTACATTTTTATTAGTGGGTTGATGACACATATTTGTTCCCAATCTAATCATGGCATTTCATGAAGCTCACACTCGCCCATATAGGGCTCGGGGAGCATATGATGGCCTGGATTGGCTCGGGGTACTAGAGTTCCTCCCCATCGGTACGGGTTAATGGGTTTTTGTTGCTGCCCCTGACAATCGCTTATGGTACCCCCCAGGGTTGTCCTCTCTCGCCCTTAATCTTCATGCTCACCCTGGAGCCTTTTCTGTACCATATACGGGCATCACCCGACATGCTGATTGCTGTTCAGGATTAGAAAGCTGCTTTTGTAAATGATTTAATTTCTACGATCTCTGCACCTGTACTTACCCTATCTCTCCAATTTTCAGATAAATCTGTCAAAATGTGTGGCACCTAATTTGACGCTCACTCCGGTAATGCAAAACCAGCTGGCGGAGAGTTTCCAATGCCAATGGGAGTCTCAGGCTATCAAATATTTAGGGGTCATGATTCCTGCTCAATTGGTTGGTTTGTTCAGGTTGAATTTTACACCTATGCTATCTAGGGTGTGTAGCGGCCTAGCACACTGGAGGTCTCATTCCTTTACATGGTTGGGGCAGATCCAGGTGGTCAAGATGAACCTCCTGCCCAGAGTATT
>NC_092865.1:22743362-22884470 GCF_032062135.1 Pyxicephalus adspersus | reverse complement strand
GAGTTTCCCCCAGGTATGGGAGGGAGCGTTTTCTAAAGGTTGTGGGATGAGGACAAGACGAGGTTTCTGGACTTTGTAAAGGGTGATAGCTGGTATTCCCTAGCTGAGCTCCTGAGTGCGGCTTTACCTTTTCGGCTGAATTTTTGAAAGGCAGCACAGCTGTCGCATTTCCTGAGATCCAAGCTCGGGCCCTCTGATTTTAAAAGACCACTCACTGATTTTGAACGGAGATGTGCAGGGGGGGGGGGGGGGGGGGGGGGGGGGGGGGGCGCGTGTCATCAAGTGCTTGGATGGTATGCAGCTGTAGCATTTCCCTAGATCCAAGCCCGGGCCCTCTGATGTGGCGATGTGGGGGTGGAGGTGCAGTTCGTCATGTTTTATCCCAGATTTACTCCATGCTAAATGATCCCCAGGAAAATGATACCCTGACCTTTTTGCGAGTTTGGTAAAGGGATCTGCATATTCAACTTTCACCAACACAGAGGGAGAGAGTGATTTTATTTGCTCATAAGGGTCTCATAAACAGTAACATGCAAGAGATAGGTTACAAAATGAACCTGCTGGTATAGAGTATCAGATAAATTGCATGCTATGTTTCCGGCTGAGTCAGACAGATGCTGGAGATGTGGGGTGCACAAAGGGGATATGTTACATATATTTTGGTCGTGTCCGAAATTAGGGGCCTATTGGGAGGGGGTTAGAGAAGTATGTCATAAAATGTCACTCAGACATGTCCCTGATGACCTGTCCTTCTTTTTATTACATCTTAATGAGTGGCCCCAGAACCTCTATAAGAGATCTTTGGTGAAGTACTTGGTGACAGCAGCCAAGGCCTGTGTCCCCAGACTATGGAAGAAAACTCCCCCCCCCCCCCACCTTAGGTATGTGGATTCGCAATGTGAACAAGATACAGATTATGGAGGATCTGACTGCCCGGGTATATGATAGATCACAAAGGTTCTTGGACACATGGGCTCCCTGGATCATGTTACAGGAAACGGTGGAATATAAGGCACTTCTGGATCCCCAGGAGGCCCCCGAGGACTGTTGAGTCAGCGAAATGCTCAGGTGATTTTGTAATCCGGGTGGTGAAATGGTATTACAGTGATAGCAATGTATTTGTTGGTATTGCTAAAAATTAGATTATTCTTGTGTGAGGGACATGCTCTGTTTTGTATCCAATTTTAATTTGTTGTAATGTTTCTTATTGGAAATTCTTTTTTCAAAAATAAAAATATAAGAGTTATAAAAAAAAGGAAAACATTTGCCAACTAATTTAATGCAAATAATTTTTCAGAAATCCATCACTGATTTTCTGAATCTCCTCCAGTTCATCTTCTCCAGTCTTGGAGAGTTTTATTACACCAGGCCACTAATGTGTGTTGCTTAGGGGAAACTGTACTTATTTAAGTCAGATATTACCAAGTTAGCCAAATTCTGCCAGCTAACACTAAAGAATATTAGCCCTTTCTTCTCACACAACAACAACAACAAATCTTAGTTGTACACTCCTATTATATGCCAACTCAACTACTGTCACACTCATTCCAAGGAGTATATTGGCTCGACTCCAAATATATGCTTATTCATTTACTTATCCCTGCTGCTTCTATCTGCCTTTCTTTTCCTGGGGGCCTATCACATAAAGTTTTCAGTTGAAGCTTCTAACCTCATTAACCTCACCCTATAAACTCATATCTAATACACCTCCTCCATATATCAGGTAAACCTTAGATACTATCACAAGTGTTTCCTCCACTTTTTAAATCAGCTTCTCCTCTCATCCAGCATTGTCATGTCCCCCATGACAATGATGCCAATACTCAACATCCATAAAGACCTTTGGATGCAACCTCAAAACTCAGCTGTTCATGCAAGCAAATAATTTAAATTAAAACAGATTTCGACCCAGCTTGGTCTTACCCTCTTCTATTCAGACAAAGACTTCTATTCTGCTGCCAACTTCTATACAGCCTACTGAAATCTGTTCACCCTATGTTTCATCAAGTTTTTCCTTTATACTATAAACTAGCTGGGGCAGGGCCATCTTTCCTAATGTATCAATGTATTGTTTATTAACTTGCCACTTTGTTAAACACCTTCCATTAAATGTGCTGTATGACTCTGTATCATCACTGTAACCTTGTCCTATGTAATTGTATCTATTTATATTGTGTATGACTGCAACTGTATAGAGCCATGAAAAATGCTGAAGCTATAGTAATCTCTAATAATATAAAATAAGCATATAATATTTATGATAGGCATGATGTTGTTGTATGTTTTATGGATTTGTCTAAGAAATACCTTATTTTTTGCCGTATAAGACGCACTTTTTCTTCCCCAAAACTGGGGGGGAAAAGTTGGTGCTTCCTATCCGACAAATGTGTTATAAAATAATTAAAATAAGATATTCACCCGATACCCGATCCTGCGTGCGTCTCCTCTCCTCTCTGGCAGCAGCGTGTGTCTCCTCCTGGCAGCAGTGCAGAGGGAAAGAAGCCGGCACAGCGCCCCCTGCTGTTCCCTGTCCTAACTGCTGTACAGTGGAAAAAAAGCACAGAGTGATCAGAAGGGGAATTTGAATCCCGGTGAAAAATACGGTAATTCATCATATATATGTAGTCCACACATATGTATTATCTAAAACTTTGTATTTGATCAACAATTTCAAATTATTCACAAACATTAGGTGGACAATAATATTTGGCACAAAGTACATGGTTTGACATTTTTTTTAAGAAGAATAACGTTCTACATTGCACAATAAAAGGTTCAGAACAAACTCAATGTGCAGCCAATTTATTTAGGAGACTCTAAAGTAATCATGTTGCTTTTGCTGATCCCAAGTAGTTTTAGTTTCCTAACCAATAAACTGAAATATGAGTTTCCTGCTCTGTGGAGCAACTGGGGGGGGGGGAACAAAATCAATGTTTATAGATATTGGATGCTCACCATCATTTTTACAGACAGATAAAAGTAACAGATAAAATTTGCGGAGAGTTGTGATGTATGACAAGCAGATTGATTGATTTTGTGAGACTTTTGTGTGTATATTGGGAGGAAGAGGAGCTACTCTGGACTGGAAATTGAAATCTATGATACAAATCCCCCTTTTTACAGCAAAAAGTGTGGATATAAAAGATGTAACTATAAACATAGATTTTGAAAATGCTAAGCGTTTTATGAACCCTGAAATATACCAAAAACCCAATCAGTAGGGTCAGACCCTTAAAAATTCTTAGATCTGCTCCCCACAAATGTAAGCAGCCAGATTTTTTATGTAACCTGCTATTCAGGTACTTAGCATAGTGTATGTCAGACACTGTGTGACAACCTTTTTTTGTCTCTTCTTGCATCAGATTAGACTGTAAACATTTTACATTATACAGTAATCTTACCTTTGGAATTACATTGAAATTTTATCAGATATGTGTGCATGAACTGACACAGCTGGCTGGTTGTGTCAGTTCATGCACATTCTTCATGATGGGGTTACTGTGCAACAGGTAAGCGGGTGAATCTGCAGCCAGACAGGGGTCATGTCAATAGTCGGTACTATTCTATAGAGGTAAAAGATCAAGGTGCTGCAATATAGCAGACAGATTACAATGCATGAGGTGATCTGAGGACCTGAACAGGTAGAAAAAAGTACGTGTTACCATACACGGGCTGTTTTTTGATAGAAAGGTGGCTGTTCAGGACATAAGTCCTAATTATAAGACAGTGTTAGATTATGAAGAGGCTCTTTTATTTATAGGTACACAGGGATACATTCTGGAGCTGTATGGATTTTTTAATAATTAAAAAAAAATTTGAACAATTAAAAATAATCCTAATGTAATTAGGATGTGAATGCATCAGATTACTTAGGTAGATCTTCAAACCTCACAGTTGCAGGTAAATCTAAAGGTGGTTGTATAGAAATTGTGCAATTGGATTGTCATGTATGTTCCTAGCTAACACCAGCTAATGTATGTGTTAGAGTATAATTTAACACTGGAAGGGTGAGATTTGAGGCATTCTCCTCCTGACTGCCCTCAATGTGCAATATTTCTACCACCAGGGGAGGCATTAGGCACAGTTATGCCCCCCGCCTCCTCCTGCTGGCTGTTCCCTGTATTGAACAATGTGCTGGGGCAACAGAAAACCACAGTTAGGATATAATAGATGAGGCTGAGATTTGCCTACATATCCCTCACAGCTCTTGTCCCACTTACCTTTCTTACCTGGTACAAATACACCCCTAGCCGCTCTCTTCGCTCCTCCAATGACCTACTAATGACATCCTCACTCATAACCTCATCACACACATGACTCCAAGACTTTACTAGAGCTGCCCCAACTCTCTGGAATGGTCTTTCCTGTCCTATTCGGCTTGCTCCTACTTTCTGCTCCTTTAAAAGAGCACTCAAAACCCATCTTTTCAAACTTACCTACCCTTCTTCTTCTGTCCCCTAAAACCCTCACTACTTCCCACCACCCCATATCCCCCCTCCTATTGTGTGATACTTCCCCCACCTCCTAGATTGTAAGCTCTTCGGGGCAGGGTCCTCTCCTCCTCCTGTGTCACTGTCCATAATAATAATTAAACTTGTCCTTTTCCATTTTGCTTTTTGTACCCCTTACTCAAAAAATCCATCAAAGTGCACCAAAAATGTTTGAAAGTGAAAAACAAACATGTATGGATTGTTCTATTTTTAATTCCCTTTTTTTAACACTAATGATCATCAATCTAGATTCTAGTGGGTTTAGCAAAAGACGAGAAGCAAACAGTTATCGCTCTTAGTTTGGCTCTTAATCCCAAAACTTGTACAGGCCACCATCAGAAATTCTGGGGACCCTGGGACTCATACTATGTAAACTTCCTGCCTCCCTTCTTTGTGTCTACAAGGTCCAGCATTGCAAAAATCAAGTTCTTTTGAACTGAACCCAGGACAGAAGTACCTCTTGTTCTTCTTTCCCCCCTAACCCTCCAATGGCCAAACTTTACATATTGACCCATATAACCTCCAGCACAACCTCCATATTTCTAGCTAGAGTTGTCCCACACATTCCCCTATAGGAATGTTCTCCAATCACACCCCCAAGCAGAAATAATCCTATTTGGTAAAAAAGAACAAAGGGTAATAAAGCTTTTTTTTAATCCAAAAAAAGTCACCTTAAATTTTCAGATGATATTTTTCTGTTTCATTGATGAAATGCCTATATATATATGGGCTGACAACACTCAGCTTTTTGGTGGACCGAGTGCTGTCAGTGTATTTTTCTCAACTACTCAACCACTCAGCTTTTAGATTTTTGCAACATAAAGGCTCCAACATAGTCAGAAGTAAGAACAAGGAGACAATGGTAGATTAAATGAAGTGCAGAATTATTTGGCTAGGCAACTTATTTTATTCAGGATAAATAAAATCTGTCAGTTTAGATCCCAGGGTTGTAATAACACAAAGCAAACACTAGGTGGCGGATGGAGTTGCTAGAAATACACAGAAGCTCTCATGCCGCCATGTCTGTGGAGGAAATTCCCGGCTACATGGAGAGAGGGCGCTCTGGGCTGTCTTCTTTCATGACTGGGGGCGCTCTGAGCGGCTGCTGTCGCTTCTCGCTGGTTAATATGGCGGCGGCCTGGGCTGCGGCGGAGGCGCGGAGCCAGAACCCGTGAATCGGGGATCTGAGGACCGCGCCCGGCTGTATTCGTGAAGTGAGGCCGGGGAAGGGGCGTAACAGGCCTTGTACGTAAAGCCGCTGGCTGCCGGAGAGATCATGTGACCGGCTCGCCTGGGGGCCATCCCGGTGGCTGTAGCTGCAGAGGCGGAGAAGCGGCTCAAGAAAAGCCGGGGATGGGCCAGCAGGTAGGCCGAGAGACGCCGGGTGCACCGCCACCGCCCAGAGGGAGCCGAAGCAGCGGGAGCAGACCGAGCCATCAACCGGGGACCACCACCGGCCGCAGGAGAGAGGCGACCGGGAGGAGTAACCCTGACAACGCCGGCTTCAATATCTTCACCCAGCATGGTGAGTGTCACCGACCGCCACCAACCCCAAATACTTCTCATATGTGTACATATCTATAGTACATTTCTGTTGTCATGGTGTGGGGACATCCACTTCCAACATGTCCTATGAAACGGTTTATTCCTTAGTTGTCATGCGGACTTCTTTGGAGCAAGCCATAATGTGGTGGTGACAAGTAATTACTTCAAAAGGCAATCATGGCAAGTCTAGAGGTAATGGTGTCTTGTCCATTAGTAATGGTGATGGGTCTCTTGTTGGTGGCAAGTCTGGAGGTAATGACGCGGCACACGTTAAACTCCAAATGATGGCCAACAGAGGCAGCTTCCATACTATTCCAACTGGTTTATACTGCCAGTAAATGTATTTTGAAATATTAGAGTACGTGATTGTGCTTTGGGGCTGTGTAAGACAGAAATTGGGATGTGATATGGAGTGAGCACATTGAGGGGATCAGAAACCCAGGACACGAGTGGTTGTAGAAGAAGGAGCTTGAGAACATGTAGGCCTTTCACATCCCCAATGTTATACACCTTCAGTGATCAGATTGTGTATATCGGGTTTGTTTTATTGAGTTGCATTGAATATCTTTGGTCTGCACAGTGTTGAAGTTTCAGAAAGTATCTTGTATAGCAGGGGTGTCAAAATCTGGCCCGGGGGCTAAATCTGGCCCCCAATGACCTTTTTGTTGGCCCCCAAAGGAATCCTAAATATAATCTGCAGCTGGCTCGCCGCTGCATTAAAATAGCGCCGCTACTACAATTCCTGGCATCACTCGTGGCTATAGACCAGCGGGCTCTCTGCCTATGAGTGGCCCTGCATTGGACTGTTTTATAGATACAAATAATGCCGGGATGTTTAGTAGTAATGAAGTATTTCAATGAAGGAGTTTCAGCGGTGGGCCACTCAAGATTTAGCTCCTCATTGGCCGCGTCTGGCATTTCCAGCATTCCCCCTCAGCTGTATTTTTCCTTGCTACTCCAAGGGATGGACTTGAATGGTTGGATTTTCATGGAAGAATATTGTTTCTATTATTGTTGGCCTGTGCAAAAACGTTACCATTGAAATTTAACTCAGAAGGCTACAAATAGAGAAAGAGGCATAAGATTGTTTCTTAAATAAAATTAAAAAAAAAATGTTTGTCTCTTTATTATAAGCGTGTTCCAGATTGAATGTGAAGCAAAACCTCTTTGTTTCCATATGAAAAGGGTTTATATCTAATGAGAAGGAAAAATGTCCTCAATTTTTTCAATAAATTTAAAGGTTGGCCCGCAATGTTGTCTAATTTTTTAATTTTGGCCCTCTGTGTATTTGAGTTTGACACCACTGCTGTATAGGAATAGTATTTCAGCTATTGAACAGGCAATAATACAAGGACTAATGTATTATGGTGAGTCATGTAACTAGGCTTCATGAAGAAGTGAAGGGGGAGCTGGTTTTAATAACAACCCAAAGGATTCCTCATTTCATTCTTCTATAAAACAGGGCGGTTATGAGTGGGAGAATCTGGTTACTAAGACAAGACTTCAATGCTAGACTTTTTAATACAAGACTTCACCTAGCATGATGCATGGAGTCCTTTTTAAGTGAATATATTCCTGTTTTGTACCACTTGTGATCTAGCATAGTAGTGTGTCCGGTGTAGTACAGATGGGTAGGTACAATGCATTCATAATACATTACATGCTGTATTATCAGGTCTAGAGCACTTCCAGATGCTAAAAGCAAATATTTTAGTACAGTAATATTGTAGAGGATGTTTTTATGTATAGTGTGTTCCTGTCAGTGCCTCTTCATGTATTCTTTATTAATCCTTGTAAATATACACAGGAGTTTATTCTCATGGAGATGCAAGTTTGTGTCATGTGGTGGTATTATATATTTTTGCTTTATTCTTTCAGTGAATAGGAAGAACTTCTTACCTAGATCTTATAAAAGTAATGCAAACGGGTACATAATCATACTGGAGAATGAAGCCGCCTTATGTTTCTTATATCTCCTGGAGCCTGAGTCTGTCACTGTGCTTCTGTTCCCAGTTCTGCATACCCTCTGTCACCATATGTAGGACTCCCACCCTCTCTCTTGAATTTTTAATTTACATTATGACAAAAGCAGCAGGATGAATACAAATATATCCATGTGTGGGAGTGCTAAAAACTCCAAAGTAGATGGCATTACACAGGAGCTTTGGGATAGAGCCATGATTTTTGTTTCTGATGGAGGTGGCCAGCCTAGCTAGCAGCCTGTGTTTTCTACTTTCCTTCGTTCCCAGCACTACAACCTTTGTCATGCTCTTCACCTATCCACAATTCTGGGACTCTTGCCTGCTGTGGTTCCATCCGCTCCCACCAATATCAGTTTTTTAGGAGTCTGACAGAGGCTGCAGTGTGGGTGGTGCAATAAAGCGGAACTAAGCCCTAAATGAAAAAAAATACACTTACCTGTGTTGTCCTGGTAAGCGCCAGGAGCTGACCTCTTCTCTCTTCTTACGGGTTCTTCTTCCTACGTCACGCATCTCGCACTATGCAGGCGCAAGTTTGGGTGACTTAGATGGGGAAAAAGGTTGCCGATCTCACTGTGTATGCGTGAGATTGGCAATTGTCTTCTTCCATTAATCTCCCTGGCGGTCTGATTATGTTAATATTCTTGAATGTGAAAGCAGTATGTCTAATTTTCCCACCAGACACGTCCCCCACATTACGCCGGAGACGCAAGGCAAAGGGATACAGATGCAGGGCGGGTATCACCAGAACACGGTAGGCAAGTTTGAAAAAAGAGTGCTCAAAACCCATTTTTTCAAACTTGCCTACCCGGCTTCTTCTGTCATTTGAAACCATCACTACTTCCCACACTACATATCTCCCATCCTTTTGTGTGTGAAATTCCCCCACCTACTAGATTGTAAGCTCTTCGGGGCAGGGTCCTCTCCTCCTGTATCACTTTCTGTATTAGTCTGTCATTTGCAATCCCTATTTAATGTACAGCGCTGCGTAATATGTTGGCGCTATATAAATCCTGTTTATTAATAATAATAATAATAACACGTCGTGGGCTCGTCAGGACCAAGTCCTGGACAATGCCACTTTTGGTACTGCAAATGAGCCTGAACCACACTCGGGAATACCGTCAGGGAGGTTAAAGAAAGGGCTGTTTCTCGGGCATGTGCAGAATGAGCAGCCAAGAGCCTCCCAGGATGTGTGACGTAGGTATCCCAGGAGGCTTTGAGGCTTTGGGCTCCATCCCTTTTTTTTTTTGTCTACCCTTTTATGTAAAGTAAAAATTTTAAGTTTAGGTTCGCTTTCAGACCTAAACTAGGATTACATTTTCTTTACCTATCTTTTATTATGCTTTCAAAATTCCAAGAACTAGGTTGCCATGTGGGTAAATAATACCACCAACACATAATCTTATTTTTCCAATATTGGATATATTGTATAGTATTGTATTTTTCCATGTAGTGTAGTTGGGGCTTTCATGGATCATTGATTGGATTAACTTGTATCATTCTGTATAACAAATAGTGTATATGTTGGCCCATGTGCAATTTAAAATGGTTGCATAAAGAGCCTGAATACAAGGCTGCTTTTAGGGTATTTGTCTTCAAACAATAATGCCATAAAATGTAGTACTTTAATGCATTATTTCTAGTTTATCAACCAACACAATACAGGTTAGCCAATTATGGTATGTACAGATCCTAGACATAGGATTATAGAGCGGTGCTCATGAATTAAAGGATCTATATAGGTTGATCTTTCATGTTTTTAAAGCAAATGCTTCCTGCCTCCAATAAACAGGAAGGCATTGAAGCATCTGGTTTCAATAATGGTGTTTTTAAACTGAGAATATTAGGGTTTGGTGCAAATGTAAGGCTTTTGTATATCCTATACGGCAGTGTCACCACTTCCTGTGTTACCCACCCTTTTAATGAGGTTGAAAGGTTATCCAATTCTATTGTGTTACGCCTAATTAGGAGTTTTAACTAATGCGTTCCCACAATCTGTTTTGTTTTGAAATGCGGAATGTGGTTTGTTTGGAGGAGGGAACTGTTTAACATATGAAGTACCTTTTCTCAGTGATGCTCATTTTGCTTCCCATGGGTGTCATGGTCCTCCATGTTGTTGAAATGAGTGTTGCAGCACTGGTAAAACTTCTTATCAAGCTTCCTTAGTGTTACGGAGTTTTACAGATGTTGCATCCTGTATAGTTCTGTTTCCACTGTATGTGTTGGGCTCATTGAAGTTATTTTTGGAAGTTATTTTTGAAATCTATAGCAGACTGCAGCACCCCTGGAGAGTGCAAAATAGGAAACAATGTCAGGAAGTGCTCCGTGCTGGCATTTGGAAATTGTAGTGCATGAAAGTCACAGAGATGACCCTTTGATGCAAAGATATTGTGTTTTCAGAGCTCTTCTTTAACACTGAGGAAAAATAACTAGACCTAGCATTTTTTATTTACTCCATTGTGGGCTGCAAAGTGAACACAGGCTGCAGCACTTTGTGACCCTAAAACGCCCATAAATGCTTCGGCTGAAAATAATCGAAGCGTCTATGGAGGTTAAAGAGTGATTATTTTCTCTTCTTTTTACTTTTTCCAACTGGGAAAGCTAAATGGCCCCTGTGTTCAAATGTCTAGATAAATGAGTATAATTATTATACAGGATTTATATAGCGCCAACATATTACGCAGCGCTGTACAATAAATATGGGTTGCAAATGACAGACAAATACAGACAGTGACACAGGAGGAGGTCAGGACCCTGTCCTGAAGAGCCTACAATCTAGGAGTATAATGTCTGTATTTACTTTTCCAGGTATTCCAAAAATGTTTGCATAAACCAGGCCAGTTAGATTGTAACATGTATGCTGAGCAGAATATTTTAAGGTCCTCTGGCATTATAGTAGCTCTGATTTGCAAAGCAGGACAAGTGTTCTACTTAAGTTCTATGAATTGAAGGTGATTTCTGAAACTGAGTTGCCTGGTACAATATCATTAGAAGTGAATAGTTCTTCATTAAATCATATTGCTGTGTGTACGATTGACCCCATCTGTCTACTTATATCGGAATATTGTCCTGATGTCTTTTTAAATGATGTCATACAGTGCACTGTGGTCGGTTCTTGCACAGAACCTTGCATGTTATTTAGATTTAATGAGTATCTTTGCGTATGCTCTCAGACCTACAAGTCAGCTGCTCTCAGGATGTAGTGATCACCGTAAGTGCTAAAGATACATAACCTATTATAATGTAAAATGCCCGAGGGAAGGCCTGCTTGTGAATTATTAATTCATAATCTGCAAACAGTTTTCTGATTGTTAATATACAGTTGTCTCAAGGAGCCCATCTTTTCCTGCTCAGTAAGCTGGGAATTGCAGTGTGCTGTCTAGAGACTCCTTGTTTTGTGTTGCTGGACAATTGTGTGTCCTATAGCCTGCACAGCATGACTATTGCTCCTTCATAATGGAGGCAGCTGTGCTGATATTTGGTCCAGCATATTAGAGGACCAACCTGTCAGTTGAGCAGTTTTGTTTTGTATTGTGGTACTTCAATCCACAAGAATTTAATTTGTAATAATTGATAAGCTAATGGCTGTGTTGTATTTTTGTTTTGTTTTTTTGTTTTTTGTGCTCCATAAAGAAGAACTAGAATATTACAATGGAGTTCAGGTTAAAAGACATGCAAATATAAATCTACAAGCACAGTGGATCAACCTACCTCTCAGAAAGTTGGCATTTCCTCCATGTTGCTCCTCACTTTGGTTCCTAATTGCCAGCACCCATCTTTGTAAGTTTTTGACTTTGTATCTGTTCCTGGATCACTGGTTATGCATACTTGCAAGTCTCATTTTTATTTAGCTTTATTGTTTTAAAATGGGCCTCTGGTGTTCAGGGTATTTTATTTTTTAGGAATTTGTAGAAATGTTTGTGTTTGTTGGAGAAAGTAAACATTGTGTGTCTGTCTATTGCTTTGCTGGCTGACTTTGAACAGATATATGGATTTGGATATGGATTTGAAAACCAGAAAAAAAAGCCAAAACTCCTGATCTGCGCTCTAGGTCAGTGCCTCAAAGTGCTAAAGCCTGACGTGCACTCAGTATGTGTTTTTTTTTCCAAAGAACAGTCCAATGACAATAGTCTCCATTGCCTGTCAATAATTCCTTTGACAGCTAGCAACCATCATTGTCTGCAGCTACTGTTTTTTGGCACCACTACTTTTCTGGAACCAGTGTGGTTCCTGATCCTGTGATCACTATACAAACTATGATATAGTGATCATGTGCAAGCTATAGGTTAATTAATAAAATTAAAATCATTAGCTTAAATATATGTCACTGTGGTCGAAAAAAATCAATCAGATCACCAAATCTGTTCAGGCTTTAACAGAACATTTCATCCAACTGAAAGACTGAAACAGAAGCAATTTATCAGTGGACAGCTGTCTGCATATTGCAAAATAAAATCTGGTTTATTGTATTATGTGTTGATCACCATTTATCATAGAAACATAATCCATAATGATACATTTTGAAAGGTAAAAAACAAAGGTCTGAGAGCATGTACCAGGTTTGCATGAGCTTTGATTCAAGGTGGGGGATTTTATTTGTCTGTAGTGCAGTAACTAATATTTGTATCTTTCAAAGAGAGTAAACTCCAGGTGTTCATTGCCTGTACATCTGTAAACATTGCTGGTACCACATAATTATCTAGTATGTAGAAATTCTTTGTTGAGTGGTGCCAGTGTGTGAAATTGTTGTCAACGTCTGTAACAATTAGTTTCCTGGTCATAGCATTCCTCGTGGCCCTGTTCACAATGACACATAATTGAAGAGTACCGTGTATGTTTTCTAACAGATATGTTTTTTTCAGATTTATATAAATGGATGTCCTGTATGTGGGAGCCATCTTTCCATGATATGTGTCCTTAGTGTTGTAAATTTTAAAGACTAGGAAAATAATGGTATAGATGGGAGCTGCCCAAGGTCTTGAGAGGAAGATGCCAAACTTTTACTATTATCTATAAAACTTTGGAAACTCTTTGTCGGTGCACTTCGTGTTTGTAATGTCCCTCCCTTATAGGCATTGACTGCCTTAGGAAATCATTGGCATTTAGGGAAAGTGATATTTTGAACTTACCAGTCCTGGTCAGCTAAAATGGAATGCAGGAAAAACAGCTGATCCTAGAATTGACACTTTTTTATCCTTGGAAAACCAAAGGAGAAAACTGTTAAAGTGCAGATAGCAGAAAGTGGATATGACTTAATAGACACCAGCAAAAATGTTAAAAAGTGGTATTTTACTACAAAGGAAGATAAATGTGCAACATTGTTTCAGAAATGGGCTGTTTGTACACCTCTTTAAAGGTGGTTGATGAGCCAAGGTCAGGTGTTTGAACATATAACTATTTGGAATAAATGTGCCCATGGTTGTTTGATGATATTTTTGTTGCTGTTGTAGGCAATGATCTGGTGTCTGTTGGTCCCACTGGTTCCTGCTAGCTGACGTGGGGGGTAGGGAAAGGACATAGTTGTTCGAAGGCTGTGGCTGATTTTCCATTGTTGTCTCCTGGATTCATCTGAAATGTGCCTCCCTTTATCTTTTGGATTGTTCACTTGCACATTTTGTTACACTTTGGGACCTCTTTAATCTGCAATACCCTGTGTGGCACAGAGTCCACAAAACATTGCATTTTATGGCTTTAATGCTGCAAGTTTTATACATCATTGGTAATATATCTTGTGTGAAAGCTGGTCCATAGTTCCTTTAGTGCCTTGGAAATTCTAAACAAATCGTATAGGGCAATATAGCATCACATTACCTTTTCATGTTGAAAAGAACTTTCTATAAAAAGGGTTATTTTTACAGCCCAAGGCTTGGATTCATATCTTGAAAGTAATCTGAGAAATTATAGTATAATGCCTGTAGGAGGAGTTTGAAGACTTTATGTAAGGGAATTGATTCATTTGTTGTTAGATGTATAGATCAATATGGTACATAGGCCTAAAGGGCAGGGTTGGGTGATGTGTTGGCTCCTTGGGATCTTAAAGGGTTCTTGCAGGGACTGTGTGCAGATTAATACTGTACAGGCTTCTGTCACACAAAGTGGATTGCAATTGTAAACATTGACTCTTAGCAATGCCTGGAATTCAGCCAGGACACATTTATTGACAGGACATGTCTTGTACTCCATGTGAAACTGATATGTCATTTGTTGCTAATTGAACTTGAGACTTATGTGATAAATTTTAATTGTGGAGAAGCCAAAGTTCTACACCAGCTGTTTCTGAAAAGCTCTGCAGTGGAAGCCACTATAATAAAGGGTTACTCCACTGAACACTTACTTTTCTAATAGGCTCATGTATTGAGGTACAGTGAGCCCCCCACAGAAATTTTAAGCTGGATAGGAAGAAATTGTAGGTGGCTGGCGGCCCCTGTATTGTCACCCACCCATAAACAGCTGGGTGGTTACTGAAAAGTGCCAGGTGGTGCTGGCTAAAATAGGCTGTGGAGAACACTGGTTAATGTATATAGCAGCATTTCTCCACATTTTTAACATGGGGGGGTACCCTTGAAATAACTTTCAGGTCTCAGTGAACCCATGCTAATATAAATGATATGCCCAGTTCATGGTAGTAATAATAATTGCTGTTTACATTGTTGGCCAATGTGAACATTGTCATCCTTATAGATAACCAAGTAGACCATTGATGTCAGTGGTAGCTGACCTGAAAGGCACAAATTGCTCAAGGAACCCCCTGCAACCCTTGGAGGAATCCTAAGGTTCATGTTTTTTTCTAAACTGGGGAATCAAAACGTTCTTAAAATATTCTGAAAAAGTTTTGGCTTCTTCTGGACTTACTGAAGTTTAAGGCATATCTTTGTATTAAAGCAAATTTGAATGTCAATGTGCTAATACTAGGTAATTGGAATCGCCTAATGTTAGTAAGCTTGTCTGACTGGAGTGCCTCTTTAATTTTTGGGCTGTGTTATACCTCAAGTTTTTTTTTAAATACAAATATATTACATGGGGAGGCACAAAGCCATGTTCGCCCGTTCCCTCTCCCCATGTAGAAATGCATTAGGAATAGATACTGCAACATTTGAAAATGTACTTCGCTATGCATCTACACATGGGTTTTTAGGCACAGAAGTGTAAACCAGGCCCTCATATTGCTCTGATAAGGGTAATAAATTGTTGTTAGGTGCAGAGGTTTGTTTTTTTAATGCTTTACCTCCTACGTGCTTTGTGCTATATACATTTCATGTTACTATATTTCTTCTGTAGGACAGGCATATGGCAGGATTATGTCATTAGAAAGCTGCTGTTCAGTTATTAGCAGGTCACAGCGACTAGCAGGAGTCTGTGATCCCTCAGTCCAGGCTGCTACAGAGATCAGTAAGAATACAGCAGGAGAGCTTAATAATGCTCAGCTCAGATTTGTAATTTGTGGCAGGATACATACTGCAGCTTTGCCTGCAATGCAGAATTCTTTAGGAAGGAGCTGATTTGCATGTACTACCTCCTGAATATTTAGGATTTTTCCAGCTGTCAGAGGACCGTTTCCTCCTATTCTCCTACATGTTTTCTGCAGAAAGGTTCTGACATTCTTGGCACACAATTAGGTCTGACTATAGGACAGACAGAAGGTTTCCATCACTGGTGTATTTGTTTTGGTCAGTATTTTGTATGGTGGTTGTTTAGGTGGGCTCATAGTGTAACATTTATTTGAGTCTATTTAATATATCTGTTCTAATAATGAACAATATCCTGGTTGAGGACCTTGAATATTGCATGTGACAGAAAGCGCCTTGTATACTAGGAAGGACTGTAAGATTGTCTCTATAGCACTTGCAGTAAATGGGATAATCCAATATAGTTGAGCCCCTGGATGTGAAAGAATTGGCATTGTGAGCTGTATGATTGCCAGCATTATTCAGAGATTCGCATGCTCTTTGTTGAATGTTAAATACCAAACTATTAATGGGACTATTAAACTGGCAGCTCTTGCTCATTGCATTTAGGTTTTATTTTAAGACTGTATTTCCTAATATTGTTCAAGCCCCATTCAATTTTAGGTATAATTTCTTAAATTCTGTACTGCTATGTTTCAGTAATATATGGTTTGCTTTTCACCAGAGTGGTTTCATTTTTTTCTCATCCTAAAAATTAGTTAAGCTGTGGTTTCCAACAAGTACATTCACTATTGGGGTTAGCGGTGCAATGAGAATGCTAATTATATATATTTAACCTGCAACCTCATGCAAAGACCCCCCCAGCCTATTTATAATACTCCTTGTCTCCAAGCCTCCTGTCTGGTTAGACTGATCTTACTGACCAGCAGTCAATGACCTCTCATTGAATTGGGACTGAAAAGTGTGATGGGGCGTATCGCCAGAGATGGTCTAATGTCATTGGGCTTGATTTATTAAATCTCTTCAAACCTGGAGACAAAAGACTATCATTGGAGAACCTGGATGATCCAGCCAACCTGGAAAGGATCTGGTCCAGGACTGAAAACCTTTTTTCCAACTAATAGCAAATGTTTTTTAAGAAATCCATTAGATGTTTGCTGGATCACCCAGGTTCCCCCATGATATACCTATACATTGAAATTTGTAAGGTAAAAAGGAGAGACTGGTTGGTTTCCATGGACAATGAAGTTCCCATTTTATTGCTTTTTGTCTGAAGGGCATTTAGTAAGTAGGCATCATGCTTGATGGGACGTAAGCAGAGATTCTTAACATATTTTAAGTTTAAAGTAACTCATTTTAAAGATTTTAGTGATACAGGAATAAATGATTCATGTATTACACTGTTGTATATTGGAGATGCTCTGACTTACACACCCCATTGCCAGGGCACTGAAACGGTTACAAGGTCATATATGTGTGGAGTGCCCTTGTTTTGTTCAGTATCTGGTCGCCATGGTTACCTTTAGGATGTCCTTGGCTACCATCCAGTCCCTGCACTGGGTGCTGCATACAGCTCACACATTCCTGTACCTCTCCAAACCTCATTCTGTGCAACTGAAGACGTAACGAGAGACATAATAAAGCTGCCACACCTCCTTTCCCTGGATAGCAGTCTTATTGTATTATTCATAGAGTTCTTGTGCAACAATCTGACAATACAGTCTGTATTTTGTAACAAATTGGTTTCCCTGCCCCCACCTACTAGTCCTTTGAAGAGTCCAGTTGCTTCAACTGTTTGCTGTCTTGGGCTGGGTACACACGTGCAATAATTGTCGTTGGAAAGGATCTTTCATGATCCTTTCAAACAACAAAAGACAGCATGATGCACGAACGAGCGCCGTTTACTCTATGAAGAGGGTCGAACGACGAAGCAGCACCCAGCTGTGCTCTTTCACTTTCATTACGATTGTTCATCGTTTGTGGATGCATGAACAATTAGTGCTGTACACACGCCAGATTCTCGTCTGATATCAGCCCTGAGGCGATTATTGGATAAGAAAGATCTTACATGTGTACCTAGCCTTAGTCTCCTTTGTGGGTATTTTAGAGTGTGTAGCATACATCAAATGTCCACAAGCTGTGTAAGTAGGGATGCAAGGTACACTCCTTCAATAATAGCTAATAGGTGGCATAACCTGCTTTCATTTTAAGTGTAGTTTTTGTTTTTCATCTGCTTTTGTTTCACTAAATAATCTATTCATGCTAAAACGGACATGCAACGTTTTTATGCATTACAGCCCACAGATTGTTTGCATCTTTTACTTTAATCCAAGCATATTGCTGTGCCCGGGACTACGTTTTTTGAGGTTTTCCATTAAAAATTAACAATAGTGGTGTTGTGTTTCATGTCACTGCAACACTTCAAGCTCTTGTTTGACCTTTGATATGGATGCACATTTCCATTATATTTTCCAATGCATTAATCCTTTCTGTAAAATAACCATTTAGGTGTCCCTTTCCTTTGGCTTTTAGGACATTCTCCATGTCTTAGCTGGGAAGTCTTAAGAAACCCCCCAAAAAATGGCCTAATTTAATAGGATAGATCATGTTCTTTTCTGGTTTGGCTGAACTGTCAGTTTATTATAGTGACGGTGTTTCTAGGAAATGGCTCTTCAATCAGGTGGCAGTCATGGTTTTCGGTTTGATAAGGCAAGGGTCTTGCTTATGGCAGCGGCAGTTGCTTCCTGTCTGACCATGTTCAGGTCTGGAAACGTATCTTCTCATAGTTCTATCCAAAATAAGTGATGCTGTGGACTGTCTACTGACCCTATTACGTTGATCATGTAGATTTGAGCAAGCTAATCAAATTGATTGATTAGAAAACATTCACATGCCACCATGTAAGAGTGATCTCATGTGTGTGTGTGACCATCATTATTTCAAATAGTAGTAGTGGTGCATCAGCAATGAACCTAAAGCAGTTGATGGGTGATCCATATCTAGCATGTCCCGAGATCATATGGCCAAGCCATGATTTGTGTCGGATTACCTGGTTGACAAGGGGTGAGATCAACTGCTCCAGTGCAGGAAATCGGGCTAAGTTCACACTGGCAGTGAGGTTCTGGTGCGTTTACTGCTCCCTCGTGCCAGGGATCGCTGCTTGCCTGGCAGCTCTATAGGGAAATGAAAAGGATTAGCAGTGGACTGTACTAGTACTACTTACTGCCGCCAGCCCCTCGTGCCAGGGATCGCTGCTTGCCTGGCAGCTCTATAGGGAAATGAAAAGGATTAGCAGTGGACTGTACTAGTACTACTTACTGCCGCCAGCCATCAAATCTGTAGATGCCGGTCAATTGTTTGAGTTGTCAAGGTGCCAGCTGCAGGGACCTACGCAAGATCGCTCAATCCTGAGGGAGATCTGAACCTGCATTTTACTAGGCGACTTTTTCCAGTAACCATGCGAAGCGGCAACCATATCTAGCCCTGGACTAAAGTGTTTTAACATTCCAGTTCTTGTAAGGTGTAGTACCTTAAATTTTTAGAACGCTGTACCATCTCTATTCAAGTATAGTGATTGGGAAATAACGTTGTGCTTGTTTATGGCTTGCGTGACTTTATATATTGGAGTCAAAGATGGGCAACTGTCATTTCTAGAGAGAAATTGGCAATAGTAGCCTATGTGTATTCCTTGCTATGCATTTTCATGCTTCAATGCCACTTTGAACCTTGTAGGGCACCACTTTCTGTCTGAAGACATGATAAACTTCCAAATAAATAGGATTTTTAAATGACTGAAAGGAATTTTTGCAGAAAAGACTCAATAGAATATATGGAGGTCTGACGTGGGCATTCAAACTTCAGTGCAAACGCTTCTGCCGTGCGGTTTCCTCCAGGTAACAATTGATTGCGTTCAAAGACATTGCATAGTAGCTATTATAGCTTTTACCACCCACAGATTTCTTCTTCCAAGTATTATGTAACTAGAAACGCTTATATAAAACACTGGTGGTACAGGATGTTCTATGACATTGTGGTTTGGGAGCCTCAGGCATAAATTTTACTGGCATCCAAATAAGCGCCTGACCTATATTACTGGGTGATACGTTTTTTCCTCCATGCTGCCCTCACTTTCACCCACCACTTGTACTTGACAAATGCTTTTTATGCGTATAGAAGGGCAGTGTTGGTATTTCACTTTTATATGATGGCACTTTAAAGGATTTGTTATTCCATAGGTATGCTATTCATCAAACACTAGCTATCATATTTTAGCTATTATTGGCTTCATTGGTTTCTGTGTTTTGTGCTATTTTGGTAAATTGCATTTTAACTTCAATCTGATAGTTGAGTTCATCTTCACAAAGTCCACAATCCTCCTGTAAGCTTTTACTGATCCACATGCAGAAATGTCAGCCAATACCAGCATGTAAAAGGTTGATTAGTGTGTTTGGGGGTGGTTGCGCGAACATGATCTGGTTGAACCTGTTAAGGTTTGCAAAGTTTGTAGGCTAGATTTACACACGAATGCAATGGGTTTATGGGCTGGGGAGACATAGGAAGCTGTTGCATAACTTTTGGCTCAAACAATTGGACAATGCGGCCCATGCACCCCTCTCCCTTTCAGATGTGGACTTGTTTGTTTCAAATGTACAATTTTGGCCCTGCTGTTTAGGAGCTTCTTGGAAGATGAGCAAACCACAGGTTGCTTATAGTGGCATTTTAAACCTCTCCATGTAACCTGTTTCCCTAATACCAAATTGGGGTGCGTGTTCTCACAGTTTGGATTTTGGGACCTGGAGCTGCAAATAAAGATTTTAGCTGCTGATAAAATATAGCATCACATTTTTTAGGTTCTCATCCAAATGTAACTGCTTGGTCACCATACAGATAGGTATATAATTGAGGAGCTGGATGTTTATCCTGGCTTTCCCAGTACCTGTGCAGGTATTGATTTTCAGTTTGGCCTTAATATAGCTATATCAGAATTGCCCTGTGTTTGTGGCTACATTTATACTAAAGGTGAAATGGGTTTAATGGAATGTGCACTATTTCATTTCTGTCTCCGCGTATTTCCATACACCCCATTGCACTTCAGTAGTGTTATATTTTAATTGCAATGAATGGGCTTTAATTGGTAGTAAGAATAATAGGCGATATGCAAAGAAAAATACTTCCAGATACCAGGCGCCAGCAGTAAAATGTTAGGAAACCTGGTTCCCATGATTTGCTCTGTCCAGAAGCAGAAAGGTTATCAACTTCCTGTTTGATTCCCATTATACTCATTGTGTTACAGTGTGTAGTTCAGTGGCAGTTTCCAGAGACAGCTATGCAGAGTGATTATAAAAATCCCTTTTTTTCAAAATAGGTTCTGCTTATATTTCACTTGTCCTTTCATCTTTTCATTAGCTTTGTTTCATTTGTTAAACTGTTTGTATCAGCATATATTGTGGTTATACATAAAACTGTGCCAAAATCAATAATTTTCTGGTTATACAGCTTGCAATACATATGCTTCTCCCTAATAAATTCTGTGACTGTCAATGGCTAGCTATTTCAAGTAGCTTTTAAACAAATACAGCAGAATGGTGCTGCACTTCATTTTTTCCTATTGGATTTTTTTATAGTTGTTTATAGAGCCACATGCTCTTGGTTGTGATCAATTATTAAAATGTATTCTTCACCTACACATTTCAGCACAGAGCTTTTCTGAAGTGGCTTGGAATTTTATGCTGACTAGTACAGTTGTAAGGTTCAATGTGGAGGACTTTGTATGTATATTGAGGTTTCTGAGGTTTTTGGTGCATCTGTGCCTTTTAGCTGCTTTTATGGAGCTTAGTACCAGACTGCTTCTAAAATTGAATTAGTGATGGGACCCAAACAAAGATCCAGAAACACAGAGGCCACCGGGACATCATCCACTAGTTTCAATAAATGGAACTGAAAGTGCCGTACAAAACTGTGCAGAAGGTTCGCCATGCTTGCAATCACTGCTATAGTTTAAAGTCGATCAAATATGCGTATATTTATTTACAGTGCTTTTCAAACTTGTGTACATATATGTTCCAGATATTGTTCTAAAGTGATTTCATTTGTTAGATTTACCATTTTATTCATGCCTATTCCTGCTATTTGTGTGGCTAGTTTGTTTAGGTTTTTGCATTTTTCTTTTCCTCTTTTATACAGGTTCATCAAAACTTCTGAGTAATATAAGGTCATGTCACACCAGCAACTTTGTAGCAGAAATGTGTTGCTGCTTCTCTGTTGATTTGTTGCTGCTACGTAGTTGCTGTTGTAACAGACTTCAAGGCTGAACAAATGCGTTACAAATTGTTATTGTCTACTGCAGCTGACCACAGTACACCTGTGAATGCGACAAGTCCACTAATACTAGTTAGAATTATCACTGATTCCAACTTGCTTCTTTAGAATTGTCCATCATGCAGGAAACTGTTAATACCAAAGTCAAATAATTGTTTTGTTTTTTGCCTGTTCCCTATTGGAAAATTTCCCTTTACATCCTTCCTTAAGGCACCAGAAAAAGAGAAAATATTAATAAAATAAAATTTTAAGTAAGAAGACAGTCCCTGGATCATGTGTCCTCATTTGAATAATTTCTTTTCTGTTCCTGGGACAACTAATAAACTCTACATTTCCCATGACTTTGTTTAACTATGACCTGGAAGTTTAAGTGTGAGAAGGTGAATATCTGTCCCTTTAAAAGTGGTCAACCTTTGCTGCCTGACTATAGCAGAATAATAAAGCTTTTTGGCTGTGACAGTGGCTTTGTCCGTGCCAGCTGCTGCATGCCTGTTGCATGGGTGTATCCTAATGACAGCTGTGTTATAGAAGGCAGCACAAGGAAGAGAGAATGGACACACATGCAGTCTTCCAGATTCACTGTGCCAAACCAGCTGTTGTCTGTCTCTACCGGAAGTGTGGGCTGCTTCTGCCTTACTGGCAAATGTAATTTTTGCAATGCCAGCAGGACTGAATTGCTCAATGATTTCCAGGCACCTCCGCTCATAAAAATGTAGATTGCTGTGTACAAGCAAGAAGTAATGAAGATTGCTATGTACAAGCAGGGAACCTGAGTATCTTACACAAAGGTGTGTGACATTTCATAAATGATTCTGCCATGTAATAAAGACAATCCATCCTGAGAGATATAGGGGTTGCCATTACAGATGATGGTCTCAAAATGTTACTTTCCTGGCTGTCTGATTCCGGTATAGGTGTGACTGAATTTAAATATTCTGTATTTGTACTGCTAAAACCCCCATTTTTCAACCTATCTTGTTCACAACTGGAAGTCCTACCATGAATTGGCCACATGTGTGGGCACAATTGTTTGACTACTTTTTACCAAAGAATTCAGAAATTCTGTAGTTTCATGTTAGACCATTCATTTCATTGTATTTAAAATACTTTATTACTGGAATATGTAAAGATGTCTTTGTATGGCAGCACCGTGGCTCAGAGGTTAGCAATCTTTGCAGCGCTAGGTCCCAGGTTTGAATCTTGGCCAGGGAGTTTGCAGGTTCTCCCTGTGTTTTTGTGGGTTTCCTCCCACATTTCAAACTTTGTAAAGCGCTGCATAATATGTTGGCGCTATATAAATACTGTGTAATAATAATAATATTATTTTCTTACCTACCTGTCCTAGAGTTTTTTTGCCAATTTTAAAACTGCAGTATGGATGCTTAATAATTGTCAATGTAAATGACTAAAGCTACGTACACACGGCAGATTTTTATCGCCCGATAATCGGCATCGGCCAATTATCGGGCGAAAATCTTCCGTGTGTACAGTCGGTGTCGTCCATCGTCCGGACGACCGACCTGCCGGATCCACGGACGATGGACGACAGCCGATCGTAATGAAAGGGAAGGGGAGAGCGCGCAGCAGGGTGCCGCTCCGTCGCTCTCCCCCCTCCCCTCTCCATAGAGCATGAACGGTGCTGTATGTACAGCACCGTTCATGTATCGTGCACTCCCTTGTCCTTGGAAAGGATCGTGAAAGATCCTTTCCAACGACAAAAATTGCAAGAGTGTACGCAGTTTTATTGTGATATTTTCCAGTGGCAGTAGAACGAGCTCTGTACAGATTGCACTGTTCTATT
Source organism: Pyxicephalus adspersus (assembly GCF_032062135.1). Lineage (NCBI taxonomy): Eukaryota > Metazoa > Chordata > Amphibia > Anura > Pyxicephalidae > Pyxicephalus > Pyxicephalus adspersus. The sequence continues at coordinate 22,860,928 of NC_092865.1, read as the reverse complement.
GAGAAGGGGAGAGTGAGCATTAGGAGGTGCCTTGCTTGCATGCTTTGCACTAGGAAACAATGGTCAGTCATTTAATGATCTGGCACAAATGTATACCTTGAAGATGAAAACCTTGTGTCTGTATACAACTTAAAGCAATGTACATATGTTCAAAAATTGTCATTGGAATCGGTCATTAATAATCATAGAATGAACAAGCAGTGCAGACCATACAGGGGGGAGAACACGGCAGCTTTAGAGAATCGCAGTTGTTCAGTGAGCCTGCATTATAAAACATTGTTGAGTTACAGCTGTACAGATGTTAGATTTTCACCTGAGATGATGATCAGACATTCAACTCGGGGAACAAAAATCTAAAGTGTGTACAAATCTCAAGACTTTTCTTTTTTTTCCCCATCTTAGAATCTCTTCTCCACTTCCTGCACTTTTAACAGCAACTGGTGTTACATGCCACTGCTTGTAATGTGACTCCAGACCGCTCTGTCTCCACCCGTCCCCTCCCAGCCCTTCAAATTCCTGTGCCATGCCAGTGCAGCAGTCATTCTTGTGAGTAGGTACACAGAGCATCTATGCCACACTGCTAGCTGCACCTCCAACCTTTCTCTGTCATGATACTTGGCCCAGTCCTGGCCTCTCCAAATTCTTTACATGGAAAGAGGCACATGATCAAAACACCACTTCGGGAGAGAGCCCTCCGGCTAAATGTCTTCCTCAGCCCTGGTAAGGTCTTTACATTCATTAAATAATTACATCTGTAATTAATTTTACATATGGGATAAGAATATTATCCTTTAGGAGACACCCAGACTGAATGACCTTTTAAGTTCACTGGTAAGATGGCTGTATCTGCTCCAAGCACCATCCAGCCTAACTCGGGCTTGACAAAATACAAGCTTGTCTATTTTGTGGTATATAATGTAGAGAGAAGATAGCATTACTAATAGGTTGATAACATTCCACAGCTTTCATTTGTTCTTATTACATTTTTAGATACTTGTGATCTGTGTTTTTGGAACTTTTTAAACTTGCTTTTCTCAAAACATGATATGCAGTTTGCCATTGCCAGAGGTCCAGTTCACTAATTTCACTGAACTGAAAACTTGCAATGGGCTGTTATAGCCAGCGCTGTTTGAGTTGTTATAGAAATCTTGTTTTCATAAATGATGTGCAGAGCAGCGTAACTTATAGCAAATAATGTATAGTTTATTGCAGTCATTGCTGTGTTTTTGCACAGATTATATTACTGAATTATCCCTCTGGTGGTTTATACTTTTCTCTTTTCTCTTATAATGTAATAATAGTTTTAGCAACTTTTCCTGAGCAAAACCTACAGGCTGCCAAACTCAACTTCTTGTTTTGCACATCTTAGTTATCAGGCTGATGTGCTGACCCTGTTCCTTCTGTACTTTCTTTGCATGCTTGTTTTGCAATAGTGAGAAAAACTTTTTTCTCACTTTCTTGATGGACTTCCAGCAGGTCATACAGATGCTTCTCACTTAATGACCAGGTTCCGTTCCAATGACCTGAAGGTTGGGCAATTGGTCAAGAAGCGAGGATAATAGTGCACTGACAGGCCCCAGACACAGATCTCAGAGCGTCGTGAAGAAGGAAGGAATATGGAGCCTGGAAGACTGATGGGAGATGCTCTGCGCTTGTACAGTGTCCTTGCTGGAGAGCCATCAGTGAACAGGTCGTTCAGTAATGAATACCTGTATTGCAGGAAAGGACAGGCGATGTCCCTTCTACAGTAATCTCTCCTACCTGCCTGATCACTCCAGGTTTCCGGCAACAAATCTGAGCTGTGCCGGATGATCAGCATGACAGCCAAGCGAATAGCATTGTCAGGAGATTGTCCATATTTTTTTCATTTCCATGCTATTTTGTGCTCATCCACTGAAGCATATGTTCTGTAGTCCAATAATCGATAAGTGTTTTATGACAATGACTACTGAATGCTCCCAATTAGATTGAATGTACAGTATAATGCTATTCAAACCAGTCTGGTTTATTCATCAGCCATTCATTATCAATAATGAGCCGCTGAATGCAATGTCTTGTGTCCAGTGCACACTTTCTTTCTGTTCTATTTACATCCAAGTGTTCTGGGTATTGTTGTTATACCAGATCACATGCAAGTCCTATTTAAATGGCTTTGCAGCAACATAAGCCTTGTGAGTTTATTTTTGTGGTCCAGAATGCTCATAAACAATAAACTTATTCAAGGAATGGTCTGGCTGATTGAAATCATGCAGGTCTTGATTATTTTAGAAGATGACACAAGTCCTGTCTATAATTAGTCCTAAACACGGGTGAAGTCATATTGGAAATAAGCACTGTCTAGTGGTCAGTGAAGGAGCCTGGAAACCTGGGAACTTGTATTCTGGCCTATTTTTACGGCAGTGTCTTATTCTCGTCTCCTCCAGCGTCTGTCTCTTACAAAAGATTGCTGCCCTCTTTTAGCCTCCAGACTTCTGAACCATGTTCACATTAAGGGATTCCCTGAATTTCAGAGCTATAAAATCTCTGTCTGGAAACCTCATGTCCGTCAGCCCTGGGGACACCTCACTCTTAGAAACTTCCCAAGGGCATCTTGCAGTGCTAGTCTGTGGACTTCTTGTCTTTGGAAGTGTGATCTGACTATAGGTTTAGGGTAATAACTCTAACATGAAAGTTTCTTTACATTTTTAGGATCAAAGACCACTTTTTGTGCTCGCCTCTAACTGGAACAGATCAAACACTGTTTTGTAATTCAGCTCTCCACACTATAGGGCCATCTTAAGTTACTAAACGTTTGATGTTTCTGACTAATCTTTTCCGGTCGTTTATGCAAGTTTGCTTGTTCATTTCTATTTAATATCTCAAAGTTGAGCCCTTATATGTACCATATGGTACAATATACTAAAACTTTGATCATTTGTTTTATACAATATGTAGTTAACCATATCTAGGTTAACAGCAAAATGCCATAATGTTTTGAAAACATCTTACTTTAACACTCACTGGCAGATTAATCTTTTTCTCACAGATATGACTATTGCATAATTACCACAGTTTCATATGTAATGCGAAACGCAGTGTAATTGTTTGGGGCTATATAAATACATTTTAATTATAATTTATTAATAAGCTGCATATTTAATGCTGAACTCAAGCATTACTTTTAGTTTTGAACAGTTGTGCAGGCTTCTTTCCTGTACTAAATTTGCTCATGTAGCCCTTTCCTTATTGTCCTTGCTTTTCCTCTTTCCTTTATTGGATTTCAGTTCCTTCAGTCATAGAGGCTTAACATTTCGTGTGGGCATTGTTCCAGAGCTTGCCTTCTGTTTGTATCAGCACTGAAACATTTAAAGCAGAACTGAGGTTTTTGAGGAAACAAGTCCTTGAGTTCTGCCCGTTGTTATAGTAAACGTTAGGGAACATTCCCTATGAGTGCGTTTTGTTCGAGGGTGCACCCATTTGATTAGTTTTAGCCTATCAATGTAGTGATGGTGTGGATGGGGGCTTGCAGAGCTGGATCAGTATATGGCCACCATGAGCCTACAAATTAGCTTGATATCTTTTTTTATATAACTAGTTTCACTGTTTGGTTTCCGACTGTTTCTATGACACTTCTGTCATGTGACAGTTTGATTGTAGATTTCAGGTTATTCCTGAGAACCCCAGAAAAAGAGTGACGCAGGTCAGTCCTGTCAGGATTTTTGTTTCCATTAGTTTACCTTGGTAATCTTGAAATGGTTAAATCAGTGACCAGTCACAGTTCTGAAAAAACGCATGAGTTAAATCATTGCTACTTTTTTTTATCATTATAAGGAGTGTAATGTTTGTGGAGTATTATTTTATATATTTCATGCAATTTCAAACTGTTGATGAGATCAAGGGATTTTTTTATCAACCTGTACACTTATCTATTTTCTTTTTTTTTCCCCCACCCAGAAGCTTTGCACCGTCCTTATGGCAGTGACTCAGAACCTCAAGGACTTAATGAAGCCATCCGCTGGAGCTCCAAGGAGAACCTTCTCGGAGCCACAGAAAGTGATCCCAACCTCTTTCTTGCTCTCTATGATTTTGTGGCTAGCGGGGACAACACCCTGAGCATTACTAAAGGTACAGTATATTAAGTGTTCCTCAATTACTCTGAAATTTTTTTAAAGGGACATAATGTAATATTTGTTCCCTCCTTTTCTTTTTTTTTTTTTCAACACAGGCCATTCTGTAAATATATTGTTGCTGCAATTTTTATTAAAGTTTCATATTTGTATTCCTCGAGGGATAGTATGTAGTAATTGCACATTGTTTCAGCAAGATATCCATTAATCTGTGAACCTTGTACTAAATTGGAGTTTCTTGTGTGTTGTCATCTTAGGAGAGAAACTCCGTGTGTTGTGTTACAACCAGAACGGGGAATGGTGTGAGGTGCTATCGAAGAACGGCCAGGGCTGGGTGCCCAGTAATTACATCACTCCTGTAAACAGCCTGGAGAAGCACTCGTGGTACCATGGTCCTGTGTCTCGCAGTGCAGCAGAATATCTGCTCAGCAGCCTTATTAATGGCAGTTTCCTGGTGCGCGAGAGTGAGAGCAGTCCGGGCCAGCTGTCCATCTCTCTGCGGTACGAGGGTCGCGTCTACCACTACCGTATCAACACTGCCTCTGATGGCAAGGTATGAAGAAAGTCAGCTATGTCCATATTACATATTTATGTATTATCTGTACTAATCTCATCTTCATAGTTACTTTGTTTTCTTTCAAATTTCATGAAATTGTATCCCCTGCTAATTTTGTACGGTTGCCCTCTGACAAAGAAATGACCAGTCTATAATTGTAATAGTTGGTTTATTCTACCTGTGAGAGACAGAACAACAAAAGAACCCTCAAAAACCCAGTGCTCAAAAGTCAGAGCTTGAAGTGCATTGTAATGAGTGAAATAAGTATTTGATCCCCTACCAACCAGCAAGATTTCAGGCTCCCAGGTGTCTTCGCTGTATGCAGGTAACAAGCTGAGATTAAGAGCACCGTCTGTAAGGAAGTGCGCCTAATCCAAGTTTGTTACAGTACCTGTATAAAAGATACCAGTCAACAGAAGCAATCAATCAGATTCCAAACTAGCCACCATGGCCAAGACCAAAAAGCTGTGTAAGTATGTCAGGGACAAGATTGTAGACCTACACAAGGCTGGACTGGGCTACAAAACTATCTCCAAGAAGCTTGGTCAGAAGCTGACAACAGTTTGTATGATAATTCGCAAATGAAAGAAACACAAAATAACTGTCAATCTCCATTAGTCTGGTGCTCCATTCAAGGTCTTCCCTTGTGAAGTTGCAATGATCATGAGAACGGTAAGAAAGCAGCCCAGAATTACACGGGGGTAACATTTCAATTATCTCACTGCACCATGAAGGCCTGAAATCTTGCAGAGCCTGCAAGGTCCCCCTGCTCAAGACAGCACATGTACAGGCCCGTCTGCAGTTTGCCAGTGAACAACTGAATGATCCAGAGGAGAACCGGGTGAAAGTGTTGTGGTCAAATGAGACCAAAATTGAGCTCTTTGGCATCAACTCAACTCGCCATGTTTGGAGGAGGAGGAGGAATGCTGCATATGACCCCAAGAACAGCATCCCCACCGTCAAACATGGTGTAAGACACATTATGCTTTGGGGGTGTTTTTCTGCTAAGGGGACAGGACACTTTCACCACATCCAAGGGACAATGGAACGCGCCATGTACCGTCAAATCTTGGGTGAGCACCTCCTTCCCAAAATAGGTAGTGGATGGGTATTTCAGCATGACAATGACCCAAAACACATGGGCAAGGCAACAAAGGAGTGGCTCAAGAAAAAGCACATGAAGGTCCTGGAATGACCTAGTCAGTCTCCAGACTGGTTGATAGGGGATCAAATACTTATTTCACTCATTACAATGCACATCAAGCTCTGACTTTTGAGCACTGGGTTTTTGAGGGTTCTTTTGTTGTTCTGTCTTTCACAGCTAGAATCAACCAACTATTACAATTATAGACTGGTCATTTCTTTGTCAGAGGGCAAACGCACAAAATCAGCAGGGGGTCAAATACTTCTTTACCTCACTGTGTGTGTGTGTGTGTGTCCCTAATAGGAATTCCTCGAAGACTTTTGCACTTCAGATTTCCATCTCCAACCACATGCAGCAGTCAATACAAAAGGATGTTACTTTCGATATTTTAATCTCCTTTATTCTGTGAAGATTGTGGGCTATTGGCATATTTTTTTGTTGGGGATCTTACAGTCCCTTATCAATAAAAAAAACAGTAAAAGGCTGCTGGTTCACCCATAACTGAAATACCAGTTTAACAATATAAAACCGTTACCTTGCTTTAAGACAGTGTACAAATACTGAAATACAACTGTTATGGCTTAATGACACCAAGCATTAGGACTGTATGGTAACTCTGCTTAGAAAAATACAAATGCAGCATTCTAGTAAAGATTAGTAAAGATACACTGTTAGGATGCTGCTAATGAGGTTTATTTTGAGCTGCTGGTTGAACCAAGCTAATTTTATTGCTAACCTTTTATAAATTCTGACACAAAAGCTTACACAGAGTAAGTACGTCTGGTTTTAAGGGAGGAACTGATTGGTTGGGAGAGTGAATGTCTGTAGGCAGACACTATTTTTTGCAGTGCAAAATTGTTAAAATATTATGTATGCAGTATTATGTATGTTTTTTTGTAAAATTCAGTATATAGTTGTGCGTTACATAACCACACAGTAACATTTCGAACTCAAAGTCATGTTTACTTGCATACATTTGTTCTGTCTATGTGGAAAGAGCTTATGATGTAAAAATATTGATTTTTTTTTTTTTTTTCTTTGACCCTGTCTTTTAGGTCTATGTCACAGCCGAAAGTCGTTTCAACACACTGGCTGAGCTGGTTCACCATCATTCCACTGTGGCTGATGGCCTTGTCACCATTTTACACTACCCAGCACCCAAGTGCAACAAACCCACAGTTTACGGAGTCTCCCCCATTCATGACAAATGGGAGATGGAGCGCACAGACATTACCATGAAGCACAAATTGGGAGGGGGACAGTACGGAGAAGTTTATGTGGGGGTTTGGAAAAAATACAATCTCACTGTTGCTGTGAAAACACTAAAGGTAAGGTAACCAGAATTGTGTAATGTAAAAATCCTTATGCATACTTTCCTATATGAAAATTCATGTTGAAAAGCACATATAGTAGATTCAAACAATAAAATGTTTTGTATACCTCTATATGATTACAGTAGTGGTACTGGCTCTGCAGTACCCTTAACACTAAACTCACCCAGTTCTAAGATTCACAGCCTGGTAACCAATTAGTGACATCATACATTTCAGACATGATTTATTGGTCTTGTAACACTATTCTGTTAATCGCAGCTCCACCTATTGTGGAATTTGTGTTAATAAATAAGCTTCAAATATATATTTTTTTTAAATTTGACTATAATGGTGACCTTTACCATAATGAGCCTTAAGCCTTCTGTCATGTGATCATGTTCATGCAGTCTGCAGTGTGTAAGCAAGTCTGCAGGGTAGATAAAGGGATCTCAAGAACTTGCATTTTTTACAGGCTTCAATTCCAAGCTATTAGAAGAAAATTATATATGGGCACTTTTAGGAATACATAGTGCGCAGCCTGGTTACATGATGAAAAATGTGTCACTCAACAGGTAGAATGTGCCCTGTGACAATGAAAAATTTGTTTGGGTGAAACTTTAAAGGACTCTTGGGGATATTGGGGATACAATAATTGCGTTGGTTTTGAAGGTGCAGATTGTGATTTTTTTTTTTTTTTTTTCCATATACATTAATTAGCAAGTCAGTAATGCAGAGCAAGGATTTGTCTGTCAATGAGTGCCTGAAGTTGTGTTAAGCTTGCTAATCTTCACTGCTACATAGCAGGCTGTTTGCCTTTTCTTCTGATCACTGCAGGCTTCTTGGATTTTGATGCTCTTTGGTGTTAAAGATTTTAGGAAGCTATGGGCAAGGGCTTGGCCCCTTTTTCCAGCATCTTACAATAGCTGTTGGCCCAGTAGTGAGGCATGGAGAACAGAGCCTGACTCATCTTTAAAAGCTGTACAACATTTTTTCTACTAGTATGCATTCTTTACTTTATCTGCGTTACTGGTAGAAACTTTTAAAATTCTTCTTTAAATTACAGTGGATGTCTGTTTTAAATGACTGATTTGGGGGTGCAACTTATTGATTGCGTAACTAGAGTAAGGTTTTATTCTGGAATATGGAGTACTTGTCAGAAATAGAATGCTGAACCAATGCTTTGTATGTTTTCCTGTTTTCAGGAGGACACTATGGAGGTGGAAGAATTTCTTAAAGAGGCTGCAGTGATGAAAGAGATCAAACATCCAAACCTTGTCCAGCTCCTAGGTTTGTATACCAAGTGTCCCATGTTTTTGTAGTTAGTTGGCTCAGATTAATTCTGTATTTTTATATATTAGTTTTGTATTTAGTATGCATTCCCTCCTTTTAAACTTCTTTTGTTATTTCAGGTGTCTGCACACTGGAACCTCCATTTTACATTGTCACAGAGTACATGCACTATGGAAACCTGCTGGACTATCTCCGAGATTGTAACCGGGAGGAAGTGACTGCTGTAGTTCTGCTTTATATGGCCACACAGATCTCATCGGCCATGGAGTATCTTGAGCGAAAAAACTTTATACATAGGTGAGTTACACAAAATTATTTTGCACGGTAATAATTTTGCTTTTGCTGTTCCTGTGAGTGAAGGCTGATGGGGTATGTTCAGGGTGCATCAAATGACTTTTTTTGTTTTGTGTACATTTTAACTATTTCTCTTAGTTGTTTTTTTTTTTTCTTCTTTTGTTTAGGGATCTTGCAGCAAGGAACTGTCTTGTGGGTGAAAATCATGTGGTAAAGGTGGCTGATTTTGGACTCTCTCGGCTCATGACAGGAGACACATATACTGCTCATGCTGGTGCCAAGTTCCCCATAAAATGGACTGCTCCAGAAAGCCTAGCATATAACACTTTCTCCATAAAGTCCGATGTCTGGGGTGAGAAAGCTTAATTTCCTATTTTCTTGTGTGTTGATTTTGCTGACAAATTTATTAGAAATAAAAAAAAAAAAAGTTGGACATGTATGGTCTACCTTTGTTTGTAGTAATAGCTTTCAGATTTTAATGTCTGTCAGGCAAGAAAAGCAAGTAGATTCAAATAGCATGTGCCTAGTTTTCACTCCTAATAAAATTTGTATGTGTATTTTTGGAATTTAAATGCAGGAAAGGTAGCAGTTTGCACAGTTTAGAAATTGCAAGTTTAGAGTCTACCAGCAGAAAAAAGTAAATTGGTTAAGCAGTAGTGCATAACTCACAGCAAGGCGTGTCAACTATTGGCTAAATCTTTATATTAGTGCCTAAGTTTTGGATAGTAAAGAATATGGATACCCTTCCACCTAGATCTTATAATGCAGTGCTTGCATGGAGCATGTACAGATCCTCACTTGGAGAAAGTCAAAGTTTGCAGGCTTTTAGAAAAGGAGTAACACGTCCTAAATATAAAGGCATAATCACAGTTACCCTCTTTTGTCTGCTTTATTTTATTTTGCAGCATTTGGAGTTCTACTCTGGGAAATTGCCACCTATGGCATGTCTCCTTACCCTGGCATTGACCTGTCTCAAGTCTATGACCTGCTGGAGAAAGGTTACCGCATGGAGCAGCCAGAAGGATGTCCTCCAAAGGTCTATGAGCTAATGAGAGCTTGTAAGTAATTTATTTGCATTGTTTCCAAGAAACTTTGGTATATTTTCAATGAATGAAAGGTCTAAATATGTCTTTTAAGTGAATATTCATAGTTTTGTAGTTATTTTTTTCAGTCATTTAATTTTGTTTTCTTTTGTATGCCTTTTTAAGGCTGGCAGTGGAATCCAGCTGATAGGCCCTCTTTTGCAGAGACTCACCAGGCTTTTGAGACCATGTTTCATGATTCAAATATCAATGAAGGTAAGCTAATGTTTTCATACTCATTTCTACTATAATACTGTTTGACTTTATTTTTAACTAATAAGATAAGTCAAGCTGGTGTAGTTCTATGTTTGTACTAACTCCAGGATGTATTTTTTAATACATATTTGTTTCTAAAATAGGCATATGTAGGATTTATAAATCATTTAAGTGCAATATTTTTGTGGGCTAAACCTTAAAGTAAGTGAGCCCTATCTGTTAGTCTGAGTCTGACAGGTCTGCATAAATCATTGGTGCAGCAGTGAAGATATATATATTTTTTCTTTTTCTGAGGCATTCTTGCACAAACAAATTAACTGCATCGGTAAATATTTTGCAGAGGTTGCTGAAGAACTAGGACGAAATGCTGCTTCCTCCACATCTACGTCTAGTCGCCTGCCTATGTTGCCCTCAAAATGTCGCACATTGAAGAAGAAAGCTGAGAACAAAGAAAATATTGAAGGCACTGGGGATTCATCTGATAATTCGACCTCCAGCACTACACCGGGTAATGATGCTGCTATCTTGCTTTTGCACTTTTTTTTAGACTAAATAGATCATTTAGTAATGTGGTTGTGTGCACTGTTAAATATTGAAGATGAAAGGATAGTCTTGGTGGATCAAGTAATATTATATAACATTACTATACATTTTATTGGTTTCCTTTCTAGGAGTTCTTCGGGGATCTCCTGTAGCCACTGGTTCTCCTGCCCTTCCCCGTAAACAGAGGGACAAATCTCCAAGCAGCTTGTTAGGTGATTCTAAGGAGACTACCTTTACACGTGATCGGAAGGGTGGTTTCTTCAGTTCTTTCATGAAAAAGAAAAGTGCTCCACAGCCTCCAAAACGCAGCAGCTCCTTCCGAGAAATGGAGAACCAGCCCCATAAAAGGCCAGAGCTGACTGGTGAGCTGTCTGCTTTTCCACACCTTGATGGAATTGATACTCCTGCTTCTCCTGGCTCTCACAAAAGCTATGGAGGAGTATCCCAACGCAGTTATGCTGAAGACTCCATAACTGGTGTTGGTGGTGGCTGGACTGGAATATCTGGGTTTTTTACCCCACGTCTCATCAAAAAGACTTTTGGCTTACGGACAGGAAAAGCAGGGAGCAGTGATGACCAGTCCAAACCTTTTCCGAGGTCCAATTCCACATCTTCCATGAGTCCTGTTGTTTCTGAGCAGGACAGAATGTCCATGACCCTGCCCCGAAACTGCCACCGGACTAAGGTCCAGCTGGACCGAGCTGCTTCAGTATCTTCTCAGCCAGATGAGAACCAACAGGAGCTTCCAAGGACTGCATTGGACATAGCACCCCCTCAGCCCAACCGGGACAGAGTAAAACCTAAAATGCTTCCACGGACAGGAGGCAGCGAACGAAATGGTGGTTTGCGAACAGGTGCAGATGAGAGGTCCTCACCCAGCAAACAGGCTGGAGCTGTTGCTTCCTCTTTCCCTGCAGCTGCCCACAACCACAAAGTGCCAGTTCTAATCTCTCCATCTCCGAGGAATGCATCTACAGATGGTCAGCTGGTTGGAATGGATTCATTAGGTCACACCTTTAAATTGCTTCAGGAACATGTCACGCCAGCTGGCTGTGAGAAGGATCGCCCTTCTCATCGCCGTCTCAAGCCAAAATGTGCGCCCCCACCTCCACCAAATCTGAGGTTCCTCCAGCAAACGTCAGCGGACGACTCGCCCCCCTCTGCATCTGCACAGTCTGTCCCTGAACGGGCATCCAAGCCAGCCCGACCTATTCTGCCACCACCACCTCCTGTCACGCAAGGTGGAAAACTCTCCAATGGAGCTGCTGGTAGTGGCAGGGGTGCCCTGCGGAAGCCCAAGCAACCTGTAGAGAAGGTACCTGCAGAAAAAATAAGCAAAGAGGCTCTGTTGCAATGTGCTGGTATGCTCTCAACTGCTCTAACACAGCCCCAACCCAATAGCCAACTAGTGGACACCGGCCACCAGCTACTGGACTACTGCACTGGATATGTGGACTCCATCCAACAAACACGAAACAAGTTTGCCTTTCGCGAGGCAGTCAGTCGCTTGGAAGTTAGCCTGCAAGAGTTGCAGGTGTCTTCCGCAGGGGGTGGGGCAGCTGCTTCTCATGGTTCAAACCCTGTACTTAATAACTTACTGTCCTGTGTACAGGAAATCAGTGATGTAGTGCAGAGGTAGCTAATCAAAGTTCTGCTGACATAATCAGGAGGCATTTTTTATCAAACACCATCAAATAACCACCCCTGCTGGGATGCAGTGGCTGGTGTGTGACAGTCATGTTTGGCATTGGAGGAGTCGGTGAAAGTGATAGATCTCTCTGCTTCTAAATGAAAACAACTTGCTGGGAAATGTAACCAAATGTTATAATTCAGTAGAACATTTTTTTTTTTTAGTTTTAACACTAAAAGGCACCACACTAATATTTTACTCCATTTTGCTTTGCTTTTTGTTCTTTTACATCTCAGGTTTGAATAATATTCTGATATGGAGAAAAGTTCTCCATTCTAACTGGGTCCAAAAATAAAGTGAGCAAAAAGTGGGTCCCCCAACCCTTTTTTGTGTTTTTTTTTCCTCATGTGGCACACCAGTTGTCTAGTTATGTTATGTACCAAGTCTTGCTGCTGTTTGGGTTTGATAGGAAAGATTGGTCATTTGTATGTTATGCAAAAGCCCCTGGACATAGTGAAGGCAGAAAATGCATTATAGGTCTGGCTTTAGTTGATTTTGTTTTGTGTCTTGTACTTTATTTATCAGAATTGCAGTTAGCATTGTATTGTGCTACATTTAACTCTTTAAGATGTCTAGCCATCTACATACACAATAGAGTCAGCCAAAGAGAGTCTAGGGTGGCTGCTGGGCTTGCTAGAACTTATTACCTTGTTGCTGGTAGGCTGCCGATTTTCGTGTATATCCACAAGAATGTGCAGCTGTTCTGTTTTTGCATCAAGCTCAATGTGCCATATGCTGCCTGGTTTGATAAATATTTACAGCCATCACATTTTTTTTCATAAAGTTGCCGTTTACTGTTCATTAGTAAATTCACCCAATTTTCCATTGGATTAACCCAGAAAAAAGATCTGGTTTGTATAGGTCTAACATTAATGCTTCCTTCTATATCATGCTTGATTTTGTTGTAATTTTTTTTAGAATAGCTGTGAGTCAAACTAATTTTTATGTTAGTTTGAAAGAAACCAGTGGTCAGTTCTTATGCCAGAGTGACCCCATTACTGCCTCACTATGTATGCAATTTGCACTATGCAGGTGTTTGGGATTTAGAGGGATGGCACAGTTGGGCTTTTTTCTTGAAAAGTCTAATAACGCTGATATGGAAGGGCAATGTAGTGTAACTTTGCTGGCGCTATAGGTTACCTACACAGTAGGGCAGTAAAATTTTAGGGGATAGGGGGCCAAATCAAAATTTGCACAAAGACCCTTACCTCTGTAGCTTTGCCACCTAACAGTGTGCAGGTATACTAATCTGATCCATCAATTCATTACAATCTAAAAAAAAAAAAAACACTGCCAAAACACAATTGAGATTTTTTTTCCATTACCATCTAAATGTTTTGTCATTTAGTTAAGCACAGTGATTAACAGCTTCCACTACATCTGAACAGCACACCATACCATATATTTCTTTGTGATATAAAAAGTGCTCTTGCTCGCTTGATGTTGAAATTTCAGGTCACTGTCCCCACAAGTCATGACATCCCAGCATGCTGCTGTGGTTAGGCTATGCATTCTCTGTCCCGCAATGCAGTGACTGCTATTCACCAAATTTATGCAGTACACATGTGAATTGGAACACTTGAACGCATTCACAAGACTCTGGCAAGTGCCACTGAACTTATTAGCTGTAGTGTTGTTTTTTTTTTTTTCATCTCAAGATTTTGTATAGAGAATGATATATTTAACCTCACTTGAGACATACTTTCTCTTTAAAGAATATTCAGCAAAATATGTATATTGAAGTTTTGTGGTCACAGTTTTAAAGTCTATAAAGTAGAGTTGAGTACAATGGTCTGAAATGCTCTTTCTGGGCAGTACTGGAATATGGACATAACTGGACCCTTTGGCTGAAAGATTGTGTTTGAAGAGAACCTGTCAGAATGGCTGTTACTTGTTACACAAGAAGGTTTCCATTGCTGGTGTCTGCTTTTAGCAAATTCCTGGAAGCAATCCATGTTCCAGTGCAGGCCACATCTCTACAGCATGATGCACGATGACAGACATGCCATGTAATAAACTTGGGTGGTGGTAGCCTCCAGAACCTGGTTGGGAGCCTCAGCTGTGGCATAATATTTCTATCCTAAAAGTTTAGGTATAAATATCAGCAGAGTAATGTTTCTGGTTGTCTGAAAAAATGGCGGGTGCATTCCTTCACTTACTTGTTAATTGCATGGATAACACTATGGTGATCACTTGCAATGGAAGTTTGGGCTTCATTTATTAGGAAGGCTTAAGAATCATCCTTATTCCCCAGAGAACATCCGTTAATTACTTGTATTTATGTCATGATAGAAATATAGGTCTGCAGTGACAAAATGCTACATGCCTGGCATTATGCTAACCCTGTTGATTTAGAGGTTTGAATAACTGACTCAATATGCAGAAGAGAGAGTTTTGATTTGCAGTCAAGTGTGGAAGAACAAGATTTGAAATAACACTTGAGCAATTAGCTTTTCCAGGAAGGGTCTAGTGTATCAGACCCATATTTTCTAATAAGTTTGTTTGGGAGTTAAATTTTAATGGGTCAGGCCATCTAAAAATTATTGGTACATATCACATACTACCCTTTTCTTTCTCTCTCTCTCCGTCCCTTCATTGATGATCTCCCCCTATCACAGCTAATCCGAAGGAAGGAGTCCCATGCTGGGTTTCTATAGTTAGCTTATTAGGTCCAAAACTGCATTTTAATAATGGAACAGCTAGGTGGACAAAGGTTCAAGGGTACTAAGACCTGAATCTCCAGAAAACATGAGATGCTTCTGGTTTATGCAATCTGGTGGTTTTTACCCAAAATAGTGTCATTTTTGTCTTTTATATCCTACCAAAATGCATGAAAGAATTTATCTTACAACTTGATAATTGTGCATAAATAGTCTAATGCGCCTTTTTAGTTACAACGCTTTATTTTAATCTTGGCCATACCAGACATCCAATTCCCTCTCCTCACACTACATATCTCTATACACAAATTACCTGTTATTTAAGGGACCTGAATGTAAAGCTATAGACTATACTTGTGTGCTGTACTTGCTGGATGTTCAGTTAAAACATTCTTTTCATTCCTTTTTTAAAGCTGTATATATCATAACCAGATTAATTTTTAAAGCATAAACTAGGGGTAATATTATCTCTTTTGGCCACAGCAACCAATCCAGTGTTTCAATTTTTTTAGTGCAGGAAAGAAAATTGAAGTTTGAATTCTGTTGCTAAAAAGTTTCTTTTTACTTGGTCTTATTTTATCAATAAGTCTGAGGCCAAAAACAGTTGTGTAAAATAGTAATGATAGTAGCCATTCTTTTTTCCCTTTAAACTGGTGTTGAATATGGTTACAATGGGCAACAGCTTTATTTATGCTGTTTTCATTAATAAGGTATAAGTTCTTCTCTGCTGACTTTGTACATTAAAAAACTCTCATTAATGCCAATAATCTAAATATACACAGGTAAAGTAATGTACAGCATTCGGTATATTCTTTTCCTCTTTCATTTTTCTTTTAAAGCTGCTTCAAAATTTTTTTAGAGGACTCCATCACACTAAGCTCTGCTCACCGAACACCTATTTTTGTTTTACAGCAGTAATGCATTAAAGTGCAACTTCCTTGACATCAGTTTTTGTTAGAGTATGATAAAGTTGTCAGTCTTTGGTTCTGTGTTATTATTAAGCCGAAAACCTTGAGTACCTTGCATCAAATCATATGGAAAACAGAACTATGTTACATCCATTTCTATCACATATATACTAAAAGGAGTTTTACCAATTTTTAGTTTTTCCCTTGCCTTCACAGGGTAAATTCTATTTTGGTGATTACACACTTGAATGTCCACAGAACTGAGAGAAAACTTTTGTATTCCTTTCCTGCCTCTGAAGTTTGCAAAACTATGGACATCTGCTTCCTGGCATGTCTCTGCTTTCTCAAGAGCAGGAGATGAGGGGTTTCTAATAGAAATGCAAGGACCAAGGATAAGGCCATTTTGTTGAAACATTTACACTCCAGTCAACTCCATTAGACTTTTCCTTTAGGTGGGTACTTGGTAAGAGTCACAACAACCTACTAAGAGCAACATTTATGCTAACCCAATCTTTTGGTTTTGTATATTGCCAACATTAGTAAATTGCATGGTGTAAAGATCTAAGCATTTTTCACTTCCACAAAGTCAACTTTAAACTTGTGACAAGTATGATAAAAAGTGCTGGTGTTAAGCCAGCATGTACCAGGGCCCTAATGAAGTGGCTATGCAAATAGCCACTTCCTTACTCATTAATTACATAAGTCATTGTCATAAGTGTGCAAATGACTTCCTGATAAATCATTCAGGCACTGGATTATTGCATTGTGGGATTTGGCTTGGGGTCTGTACTTTCTTCATTTTGAGAAATAAGCGACTTGGCAAAAGAGCTCTGCGTGCTGCTGGAGGGCATCCCCTCTCATGGAAAAGTAATGTGCTGACAACTTATGCTTTTAGTAGTTTTTCACTTGTTAGAAAACAACTATTGTCTACAAGTGTTTAAATTTCTTACTGCTCTGTCTCCCCTCCCATTGTACTACTCAACAAAGTTTGACACTTCCCACAATACTTCTAGGGATCACTATATGCTTTGACCTTAAGACAATTTGTTCTCTGGGATTTCTGGCTCTGCACACTTCTGTCACGGCATCCCCCCCACAATCCATCAGTGTTTTTTTTCTTTTTTTTTTTTTTTTACAGTACTTGTAATATATTTTGTTATGTTGCTGTTTTTATTTAATTCTCACTGGTTTATTTTTTGACTGTGAACGGCTAACAGTGTTACATGTGATGTGAATGTGACCCCTTGAATGGATGCCATGTTATATATCTTTTGTTATTTTTAAGAAAAAAAAGAACAAAAAAAAGAGAAAAGGATGTTGCAATATTTTATCGCAAATAAACTTGAAGCCTCTGCTTTTTTTGTGGCTTGTTTCATTCTTGATGTCACCTTCTAAACCAATGCATCATGTACATAAGAAGAGACCGTGATTGTGCAGGTAGGTTGGCTTTTTTTACAGTGCTTTAAAATATTACAATATGTACAAAGTAAAGATGAAAATAGTCTGTGTT
Source organism: Pyxicephalus adspersus (assembly GCF_032062135.1). Classification (NCBI taxonomy): domain Eukaryota; kingdom Metazoa; phylum Chordata; class Amphibia; order Anura; family Pyxicephalidae; genus Pyxicephalus; species Pyxicephalus adspersus. Next base: position 22,843,616 of record NC_092865.1, on the reverse strand, counting down.
AAATGTTATGATACACAAAGGGTTAGGAAAGTATTTAAACCCCCATGAAGATTTATTTATTTTTAGGAGATAATGCAATTGCTGCCACTGGAAAAGATTTACCCCTTGAGTATACGTTCCTGTCACCTCCTCCTGGTGATGACAGTTTAAAATGTTTGTTTCATCACTTTCCTCAACAAGAAAAGAAATATAAATCTGTCAGGGGTCTGAGCATTTTTCTCTTCAAATTATTAACATTTATTTTTTAGTGGCTCACTGTCCATTAGCATACAGGCATATTGTGACCAGATTCAGCACTGTTCTGTGTTTCGGGACTTTAAATGTGTGTTCATATTTTAAGGTTATTACTTGCTCTCCAAAATGCATTTGCCTATTGTATATATCAAAGGCTTTGTTCACACTGACTTCAGCTTGTAATAAAGCAGTGTACAAAACTGTACAAAAAGTGTGTGATGGGGTAAAAAACAAGCATAAAAACTCTGCAATACATACAGACTATCCTGTTATCACTTTAAAAACCCTGCTAGTAAAGAAAATAAATTCTTCTTAGAAACCTGTTCACCTTCCAAGTCCTGTTGAGAGCTGATAGCACAGCATTTTGTGGACTGAATGTTGTTAAGCCCTCCAGCTAAACTACTTAACCCAACCACCTAGTGCCTTCTAAAAGACATAAGGGACATTTGACCAGTAGTCCCAAAAACTAGGAAGGCTAATCAGGCTTCTTGAGATAACACATGAAGTGTGTACAAGACACAGTCTCTGTATCTCATAATAGATTATGACATAATAGATTTGTTTTGGCAATTACTAAATGGGAGAAGAAAAAGACCATTGTTAAAAAAACATCAATGTAAATCCTGTATTAAAAAGCCCGCTAGTATTTTGTTTAAGATGACAGCACACCTATTAAGAACTTTGTTTTATATCCCTATACTGCCTTTAATTTTATAAGCTGCTTAAAGAATTGCAGTGCTCTGAAGGCTTTGCAAATGCTTGCTGTACTCTGTACAGACAAGCTCCAGTCTGAATAGGAGCAAAGTGAAGGTGAACTGATGTTTCCAAGCATGTTCAGGAAAAAAAAATAGTTTTTAACATTTCGTACATGAGGCTATACACCATAGATCAAACAGCATTGTAACATCCGTTCTCCATTACATACAGAATGAGCAGAGAAAAGCAGATGTATAGAGAGTGGTTTTATAGGACTGCTCTGTAGTAAAGCCGTATACACACGTGCAATTATAACAACTAAGCACTGCACAATGCATGAACGAGTGCTGTACATACAGCACAGTTCTGCTCTATGCTGAGGGGAGGGGGAGAATGACGGAGCACCACCCCGCTGCGTGCTCTCCCCTTTTCCTTGCATTAGGATCGTTTTGCGTCCGTCGTCCCGCCAGGACTGTCGTATGGACCACAGGCGCTGTACACATGCCAGATTCTCCTCCAATATCGGCCTTGAGTCAATTATCAGACAACCATTGGACGTGTGCGTAGCTTAAGATGAGCGCCAGCCAACTAGCCAGAGTGCGCTGCTACTGAGGCTCTGGTTAGACTTGTGGCAAAGCTTTACACACACACACACACACACACACACACACACACACACACACACACCCCTACACACCTACTGCATGGTATCAAAGTGCATCTATTCCCTGTACATTTTTTTTAAGATTTGGATAGAGTGGGGAAGATTTAGAGCTCATGTCAAGCTAAATTAGGGGGGGGGGGAGTACTTAAATTTTTTTTTTCTCTTCCTGATAAGTAAAATCTTGTACAGGAACAGGAAGTGATGGTAAATCTCAATTAGTGCTCTGGATAGTTGTAAAACCTGACAGGCTTTAACTTTTTTCTATTCTATTCAAAACTGAAAATACAGATATACCATGAGAGGAACATAAAATCTGCCCCTCTGTAAAAGTTGATTATTTCAGTTTGTCTTCAGTTTACTTAATGTAAACCTGTGGTTTAAATAAAGAATGCAGCATAAACTGTAAAAGCTTCCAGCTGCTGTAGAAAATTGTCAGAGGTGCATCCGTTTCTTTGTAGTGGAGCGCAAACTCGCACACACCCCATTCCATAATTGAATGACTAGTGCCAGAGCTACCGATCAGCTGGGCATTGTATTGTGGAAAGCAGGGATTTGTCCGCGCAATGCCGTCTTAGAGGAAGTTTCCATTTGCATATTTTTAAAGGCTCTGTATGTGCTGCCCACTTTTGTACCTGCTGTGGCTGACTTTCAATTAGTCACAGGTTCAGTTTAAAGCATTAGCTAGAAAATTAGTATCCCTGTGGGGTAGGTCATGACAAGCAACCATTATACTTTCCATGACTTGCCTATAGGACCCTCACCTCAAGCTCATGATTTCACAGCTTTCCCATAAGGCAAAGATGACGGTTATTATAAGGAAAATCAAAAACGGCATTTTCAACAAAGTAGTACAAGTGAGTGTTGGAGTTCCATTCTAAACGAATAGCATTGCTTTGTCCATAGTATTGTGCTGTTTGGCTCCATTTTATTTTGTCTGTAGTGTAACTATAAAAGTGGTCCTATGTGTACATCACTTACACTTTAGTATTGCTACCATGTAGTTTAGATCAATTAAAATTCTTAGACGTACACGATGATTACGGTAAGTATCTGTGTATCCATAGAATATCCTTATGCTAATAGTATGTCACACGTATACTATATAAAAGGAATTGTGTCTTGTCACTGCATGTTCTTGTATTTTAGCTGATCAGAGATTTGTTGTTTGGCCACTGATGTAGTTGTTTACCTTTAAAACCCCTGCATGGTTTTGAGCGTTCAGTTCTCCCCCTACCTATTATTTAATGTTGTGAAATTAACTTTGGCTTAGTCTATAAATAACATTTGCTGAGTTTAAATACACTTTGTAGTGGGTTACAAGCCAAGGACTCTGGATACAAGCCGTTTTGGAGAATGGACATTGCCCAGTGGATGTTAGTCTGCATAGGTGTTAAAGAGAGCACGTGTTTTTCTGATACAGGGCAAAGATATTACTTTATGCTCTTGAAAGGAGTTAGCCCATATTTATCCAGTGTTAAGCACTTATGGGGTGTTGGGGAAAAATTAACTGTAAGGATGGCTTATTTATATAAATTTACTGTTAGGGATGCTGTAGGAGGGCTGTCAAACTCCAGTCCCAATGGATCAGGGTCTGCATATTATTCATAGAGCAGGCAGTTCATTTATTACGGTATATTGTACAAAGCATCAGAAAATGACTCCTAATATATGAAAGTCCTGGCCTATTTCTGGAGTTGCACAGCCCCATAGAGCTTTCATTTGTTCTAAGTATTGAGAGCCTAGCATCAGGAACACATTTTTTGTCTGTGTTTGCATGGCTTTGTAGATGTAGCCTGTATTTGTTGGAATTTGCCGTTAACCCTATAAAACCATACATTCCAGTTGCTGCTGAATATTAGCAAATCAAATATATGCTTGCTGTTGTAATTTTTTTGTGTACAAGAAGGGTCATTACGACCCGAGGAGCAAGTGTGCAAAGTGCATGAACTCATTGATTTGGCTCTGGCTGCAGAAGGCAGACAGTACAGACTTTGCACCACAGAGCTGAGACGCATTTCTTGCATCATCATGAGTGAATGCCGATCAGGAGGTTTCTGTAAATGTAGGATGCCCTTGTTAACCTGCTCAATGGCAAGTGTGTAATCTCTGTAGGTAAGAGGTGATATAAACTGACTGACACAGTTTCAATGATTGTATCTGGTAAAATATTTATTGTAGTAAAAAAATAAATAAATCAGAATATACTAGTAACAGATCATAGACAATTGATAAAGATATTTATATATAAAATGTATATAAAAAAAAACAGTACTCATAAACCACATTCATTACAGCATTCTCATAGTGCTTTTCATTCAGCTTAAATATCTTCTTCCTTTCTGTTAAGTTTTCTACTAAAACTGTAGCCTATTCTCATTTTTGGGAAAAACTAGTGAATGTCTCCATCCAGTCTTGTTCAGAGAGTTGCGGGATGGGGTACAGGCCTGACTCCCAATGTAGTTAGCAATAAAAGTAATTGGGCCTGATTCAGGCCAGATGATGTAGGCAATGTGTAACACTGTTCAGTATGTCCATTTCCCAGCTTTAGCTGTTGGGATCCTACTCCATTTAAAGTGAAAAAAAGACTATTCACCATGATTATTTTTTCGATTGCAGAAAAATGGAAAACAATTTTTTTATACTATAAAAATTGTTAATTCATAATGTAAATCTTGTTTCACGGGTGGAATGTAGCATTTCCCCTAAAGTCTTTCATATTGTAGTGCTGTCTATTTAGCAAGTTTCTTTGTGTCTTATTTCCAGGCCCATAGATCTTGTGGCTTGTAACTAAGCCTCCAAAAAAGTTTAAGGCTTCATAAAGTGTATTCTTTGGGCTACGTGTTTGCATCCATGGGCAGAGAAAACCCTTTCATTCTTTGGTACAAATACAAGTTCCTGAAGGATTCTCTCAAGAGAACTTTCTGTATAAGGTAAACCACGCGCAATGAAGACATCCCGGGCACACATCTTTACATGAGAGCGTTCCAGGGGCAAAAATGGTACAAAGTCATCTATTAGACCTTCTTTCAGCAGGTGCCATGGAAGCAGTTGATCTGTCAGGAGAAAAAGACATTCTGGTTAAAGTACTCCAAGCTTAGTATAAGAAATTATTGATAAGGTCTAGGATATCAGGTATGAGGCTCATGTTAGTAGTTTCCAGGGTAATTTTGTTTTCTACAATGAACCTTGAGGTGGAAATTAGATTTCTGTTAATGTCTGAAACATTCTGCATCTAGCTGTTCATGCTGATGCATCCTTCTTCTGGATCAGTAACTCGGGACCCTGAAAGCTTTGGAATCTCAAACCATAAAAGTATAATTTTCAAGGGGACTAACAATGGTTACTTTTACTTATTGGTTACTTGTAAGTGGCCACTGTTGAATTCATCATAAAGAATACTAATTGCCTGGTTGTAAAGCTGGTCTCTAAATTTCAGCAGTTTCACACACCTGAAACAAGCATGCAGATAATTGTTGGACGAGTTGAGCCACAGTTAACTGAACAAGAGAGCTGATACTCATTCTGAGACAGTGGGTGGTAAGGTTAAGTGCAGAGGATCAGAACACTAACTAGGAATGCAGTATTTTTTGGAAATGGATCTGGAATGGCAGTTTAAATCGTGTCTCAATAAATATCCTCCTAAAGAGATCAGACTTGTAACCTTTATTCCTCCTTTTGTATTGTCAGGAAATGCAGCAATTTAGGAAAAGCTGGGAGATGTACATTTATCTAGAGATATTTAAAGAGAAGGTGTAGGGGTTTTCCATATGTATACCTTAATATGCTAAGGACTTGCAAACAGGGAGCAGCTATGGGTTTAATATAACAGGTTTATTCCCAAACTGTGCCTACAGCCCTAAGCTGATTATACATATAGCGGAATATGTCATTTTATGGGGCAGAGGTCTGCTACTGAACTTTCTTTTTTTTAAATTCTAGTATGCTCTCTAAACACAATGATACAAATTACCCCCCAATATTTTTATAAAATATGATATATAAAATATGACTATAAAAAATTGTTTCTAAAACCACTTTGATTTCCCTTTAAATTGCAAAAAGAACATGTATTCTCTATATTTGTGTATGTACCTTCATGCCGATCCACTGCAGTCTTTAATGGTCGATCAAAATCATCTAAAGTGATCACCTCGCGATGTTGTCCAGCACGCCAAAAATTAAGTGTAACCTCATTGATGGTACTACTGCCAACACCACTAAAATAATAAAATGAGCATTTAGTTTTAATAAAACATAACATTTGCTCATATACAACCATTTTACGCTATCTTACTGCAAGGAGCTCAGGGAGTGAGGGAAAAAATCTCCCAAACACAGAAACTTTCTAAGGCTGGTATTTTTGTCCAATCACAGTTAAAGGAATAAAGATCCTTGCAATGCTATTTAGTGTACTCTAAAACTAATAAATTGGCCAGTATGTATTTTTGGAACGTGATATGAAAAAGAAAAAAAATAACCTACAGGTCTGTTGTAAGAACAAACACATACCATGATCAGAATAGAGTCTGACTGCAATGCTTACCACTGTACTATATATTTGTTAGACATTAATAGTATAATGAAAATATAAATAGTACAACATAATAGATTTATCTATCCTTCCACTTAGATTATTCTCTTATTGTAAGAAAAAAAAGGCCTGTCTGTCAAAGCTTACCTGAGAAATATAAGGATGCTGTGGGCCTGGTGGTCATCTACCAGAAGGGGTAACAAAGGCTCCAGGAGACCTGCTGGCAATTTGTCTGCTTCATCAAATACAAACAGGGGCTGTGTACAACGAGAGGAAATCTCTCTGATCTGCTTCTCCAGCTGAACCTGAGAGTAAATAGGAGGCAAAATGTCAAAATACAGCCCAGTTTATTATGGGTACACTATTCTAATCACATTAGTCTCTAGCCCAGTTCACATTTCATTCTCCTTAATGCCTTGCAATAAAATTTTTTCATATCCTGCATCTAAAACTTGAATTTAAGACATCTTAATAGGGAACTTTTAATAAGGGCAGACAAGGCGCAACTGGCCAAACGATCTATGGCAACTAGTGTCTTGCTTTTTAACAGGTTTTCACCTCCAATACAAACTTTGCATCTGATTTACAAAAAAATGTTTTGGGGGGAAGCATGATGTCAAACAAATTCGAAAATACATTTAATATTTACTAGAAACAGTCAGCTGGCTTTTATGGTTTCAGGACTCAAGTAGCAGGATCGCTGCTCCCTGAGCTTTTAGTTCTTTCTGCCTTTTTCACCACTAGATTACTTCTAGATGACTTTACAGTCCAATATGGAGTTTTTCTTTAAAAATGCAGATGAAAATTCAAGCCCTGGAACTCTAGCAAGATAATCCCACAATGGGCCAGTAAATTTAATGGGCTAGCTTTTACAGAAAACTGTACTAAAGGTAAACTTAAGATTAAATAGGATGAAAAAAAAATAATTACTTTGTATGCCTCCATGTTGGACAGGTGAGGGAAGTGAAGCTGTGGAATGAACACCTTGGTGCACCGGTTCCGCAGCCCATTCAAGTAAAGATTCTCTGCGATGATACGGACAGCAAGGTTCTTGCCGGTGCCTGTCCATCCATGGAATGAGAGAACCCGGGACTTTTTAGATTCATCCTCCTGCAGGAACTTCTTCATGGAAGATATTATCTGCTTTACTGCCAGATGCTGGCCATGCATCCGCTGCTCTAGATCCCACTGCAGGCCTATAAAAGGAAGAAAAAAATATATTTTTATATATTGTGCCCTCTGCAGCATTTCTGAATTACCCTATTTATTCTATAAAGTTTTGGTCAGCAATGCTTTGACATCCTACAGAGTTTTTTTTATATATCGCAAGCAATCATTTTACAAAAATTTGTTCTTTCACTTATCTTTGTTTAAAGACTTTCTGGCTTTTGATCTATGACAGGAAGCGGCGTCTAATCTTAAGATTAAGCTTTTATGATTGGTTGTGCTCTCCTTACCTGTTAGGTTGTTGATAACAGATCCTTGTGTAAGATCAGTAAAACTCGTCACTCTAGAGTACAAGTCAGATAGGACATTCAGGGAATCCCATCCAATACTGTTCCAGCTCCAGTCTGTAAAACAGCAGAATATATGTCTATACAACAATACTGATTTAGTGATCAAGGCAATGTGATGAACAGATTATATAAAGACTTAAACTGACGTTATACAAGGTGGTGGGTTGTGTAAAAAAAAGTTACATCTCACTAGGTTATTCAATTAAAAGTAAAAAGCTGCCTTACTAGTCCTAAGGAAAAAGAAATCTACATTTTAGAGATGTCTCCCGAAAGCAACATTTATTGTTCTGACAGTACTAGCCTGTCAAGGCTATCCAAAAAAATAAAAGAAATTCATATATATTCATATATATTTTCGCTTTAGCTGAACAGAATACACATAGAAGAAGCTCCTTATGATGTAAGCTACAAAGTATGTAGTAGTATACATTTTATACAAACAACATGACTTTATCATTCAGGATTAATCCCTATATGTGTAATTTATGTAGTAATAATCCATTTTTATCATTAGAAGTATTCGTAATGTACCTGAAAACTGAAAAAGCTTTACGCAAGTAAGAAAAGAAATATTAGCAATGTACAGCACTCACCTGCATGCTCCCTTTTTATATCCTCGCACTCTTCTGGCCACAGCCAACACTGAAGTTCATGTACATACTCCCATGAAAGTTGGGCAAAGTCCTTCATTTCAGCAGCATTAGAAAACCATATACTATCCTTCTCCCCTCCATCTTCATTAAAGTCAGTTTGTTGTGCTAAACCATGCTCATTGCAATGCACCAATGATGAGCTGATTAGTAGTAGTAGAAGGATAGTAGCTTTGTGTATAGCAGCCATGTAATACCTCAGTTGTGAATCCTATCAGAATCTTGCAGCTTTTCTTGTTATGCTTTGCTGTGCTGAGCTATTTCCTGATCCTATTCTAATATTTCATGCTACTTGCATCCTGTTTGGCAATCTAGCTTAGCCATGTCCTACATTCACTAAATATATTGACTTTTTCCTATCCCCTCCCTTTACCTATCATTCTATTCTCCTCCCTTTTATGTCAAAGGTGTTATGGTTTCCTTATCTCTCACTAGTATATGCTAATAGGTGGCACTCCTCTGCAGTCACTTTCCCTTAGCTCAGTCTGACTGCTGTTGGGATGTGCCTGTGTGTGAGCTCAGTTTACTGGCATATTTCTGGATAGGTCTGAGTCATCATTTAACTCTAACTAAACTAAAAGTTGCTGGAGCTATTAGGAAGCATTTTATTGTAGTGACACATTAAATATGTGCTTTTATATAAAGAAAATACTAAGAATGCTTTTTTGAAAAGTAGATAATAGAAAAAGTTACATTATGTAAAACAGTTAAGTAATACAAGTCAGATATCTTTATATATACACTCATAATCTGTTTATATACAATGTTAACCATCCACAGAAAATAATTGTGATAACATGGGAATATCCTCATAATGCTGGCTGTAGATGTCTCCCCAGAGAACAGTTTCTGTACATCAAGGGTCCCTCACGTTTTGTTGCATATGTACCATTATCATACTCTCAGTAGTAAGAGGGGAACGATCAACCAAGCCACATAAAAAAATTTTCAAACAAGTTCAAGTGCTTGGAAGTGCACTTTATTGCTCCGAATAGAAATCATTTCCTTGGTAAGGTCATTTGGTTTGGAGATTATTCATGATTATTTATGGTCTGAACAAAAGGCTATAGTAAGAAGAGGAGCCTATGTTCCCAAAATGGAACTTAAGGTGAAGAATTCTTTACCAACTTACCAGACAGGAATAGGCAACTGAGCAGCAAAAACTTTCCTATGAAAGTCCAGAATGAGAGTCCAGTGCCCATCAGCATTGAGCATTAGAGAGCAGTGTGGCACCAATGCATACTACTGACAGGCTGGAGTATAGGAAATATGAAAACTTGCCAGCCTACATTCTTGTTGAGCAGTGCTTAGTATAACGTTTTATCCAAGTTGGTGAGCAGTTAGCACTGAAGACAGCCTTATGTTTCAGATGGAGAAATTAAAGAAAAATGGTGCTCCCAAGCTGGTTCTCTGATATACAGGGCTGCCTTGTCATATTGTACAAAGTCCCATACTACTGCCTAGCTTGATCCTTTATCACCTCTGCTTGGAATCCAATTTTGACTCCCCTGCTCAATGCCTAATCCTAACCAAACAACCAACAACTAATGTTAGTTACCCTGTTTTCAACCCAGATTTAGTAAGCAATAGCTGTCCAAACTGATTCTAGTAACTGTGTACAAAACTGTGTGCACTTTCCACCATGTGCAGTAGAGAGGGAAGTAAAATACTCTGGGATGAATAAAGTTTTTTCTCTGTCCAAAGTGAAACTTTATTCATTCAAACTGATCCCCCCCACCTAGCCCTCCCTACGTGCACTTTGGATTAAGTATTTTTGAGCAAAAAAAAGTCATGATTATTGGAGTGCAACTAACTACCCTCTTTTCCTGCGATTTCAGATGGGGACAGCAATTGCAGGTTCTATATTTCTTTTATAGCATGACTTTAATTAAGACTGGTGTCACCAACATTTAAAAAATTAATAGTTTAAAAGGCCATGCATTGGGCATACATTCTCAATGTTTTTGTCATCTAACTCCAGGTTTAGATGATGTTACTACATTGGATGTCAAGTAGGATTTTAACCATTCTTCATTTCCCCCAGTTCATCCTTCAAGAAAGCCTAAGGGCACACCGACTCCGCAGATATTGCTCCTTGGGATAGAAGACACCAAGGACGTATGATATAGGAAGGTAGGTCACTGCATGACACAACACAAAAATAATACAACTTCTCATTCTATGTATATATCATTCCATTTTATTAACCTATATTGGTGTAATTGGAGTAATAAGTGAGCCAGATGTTATTCTCTGTACTTTATAGAAATATAGAACCTTTATGTCAACAACTAGTTAAACAAGGTCTCATTGGTGAATTGTAATGTGCTATCTGACACTCCAGGTTTCATTCTGAACACATACCATTGAACAGACAGAGTAGTAGGTTCAATTTTAAGGAGGTGCAGAGAGAAAGAAAAAAAAGAAACAAAGACTATCATGTCCCCTAAAAATAAGATTTAGGAAGTCTGTACATATGTCCTGCGATTTTTAGTTCTTTTGAGGCTGAGCAATTGCAAGGTGCACATGTTTGGGTTTATGCCCTCTGTTAGCACTAGTCTTGATTGCTATAATTTATCAAGCCCTCAAAATGTTCACATCCTGGATGTCGAGTGTGTCGAGTCAATCTAGACCCAAAATGTTGAGTTACTACCTACACTAACTAGGAACAGGAAGAAAATAATAATAATTATGATTGTCAGTTACCACGCCTCTATGTAGGGATAACCAAATTGATTTGTAAAATGAGTGAATCACAGATTTTCAATAAGTATGTTCATGCAGTTGTGTCCCATGACAGGAGTCACTATTATGGAATTCATACTTCCTAATGGCTTGACTTCATAAATTAGGTCACAAACGCAGAAACCCTAACCACAGTAAATCATGTAATTGGCTTGTTTTCTACTGAAGATTGAAATCTGGATGTACTTTTATCACATACAGTTATAAAATATAGATTGATATATTTAACACACTCCTTGAAGTTTATCTGCAGATAACAGGGAGGTGTGGAAAGCAGTATTCAGACAGACATAAAATGTTTTTTCCTAAGAGATTTCCACCTAATCTATCAATTTTAGATGTAAACCCAGGGAGGATCATTTCTACATCAGGCCAGCAATGGGCCCTTTAGTAACTCATTTTTTTTTATGTAACTGTGTTTAAAAGATAAAGGTATGGAAGTAAATGACCAAAACTTTCATACAATATTTCTTACATTTGTTTCTATATCCAACTTAGCTTGGCATCAAGAAATTCTACTGGTGATAGGGAAAAAAGAGGATCCAATTGAAACCTATTAGTTGTACTTCCCCTATCACCACCCTTGTGTCTTTATTATAATTTCCAAAATGAAAACTGTCTATGTTGAATCATAGGACCCGATTTATTAAAGCTCTCCAAGACTGGAGAAGATGGACTATCATGAGTGAATCTGAGTGATCCAGGATCCATAACATTTGCCAACTAATAGCAAATGATTCTAAGAAATCCATTCCAGCTTTGGTGGATTGCCCAGGTTCTCCCATAATGGGCTTTCTTCTCCAGTGTTAGAGAGGTTTAATCAATCAGGCCCTATAGTATCCAATAAAAGAGGGGAACTATCAACCGAGCCACAAACAATTTTGAAACAAGTTCAAGTGCTTGGAAGTGCACTTTATTGCTCCCAATAGTAGTCATTTCCTTGGTAAGGTCATTTGGTTTGGAGATTATTCATGATTATGTATGGTCCCTGAACAAAAGGCTATAGTAAGAAGAGGAGCCTATGTTCCCAAAATGGGACCTAAGGTGTAGAATTCTTTACCAACTTACCAGACAGTAATAGGCAACTGAGCAGCAAAAACTTTCCTATGAAAGAGTCCAGTGCCCATCGGCATTGGGCATTAGAGAGCAGTGTGGCACCAATGCATACTATTGACAGGCTGGAGTATAGGAAATATGAAAATTTGCCAGCCTACATTCTTGTTGAGCAGTGCTTAGTATAACGTTTTATCCAAGTTGGTGAGCGGTTAGCACTGAAGACAGCCTTATGTTTCAGATGGAGAAATTAAAGAAAATGGTGCTCCCAAGCTGGTTCTCTGATATACAGGGCTGCCTTGTCATATTGTGCAAAGTCCCATACTACTGCCTAGCTTGAGCCTTTTATCACCTCTGCTTGGAATCCAATTTTGACTCCCCTGCTCAAAGCCTAATCCTAACCAAACAACCAACAACTAACATTACCCAACAACTAACGTTACCCTGTTTTAAACCCAGGTTTAGTAAGCAATAGCTGTCCAAATTGATCCTACTAAGTTACAAAACAGTCTGCACTTTCCACCATGTGCAGTAGAGAGGGAAGTAAAATACACTGGGATGATCAAAGTTTTTTTCTCTGTCCAAAGTGAAACTTTATGCATTCAAACTGCACATAGATCCCCCCCACCTAGCCCTCCCTACGTGCACTGCACGTAGTATCCAATAAAAATCAAACATGTTTAAAAAGGACACTAGACTAATTGGCTGCCACAGAGCAGTATGGGCAGTACATATTGACAAATGAAGACAGCTCTCTTGTGGAATAAAAAAAATGAAACATATTGACTGTCAATAGTTTTACTCTTACTTTTTCAACCATTAGACATAATTAAAATGTAAAATAATATGTGCCGATCATATTGACTGAGGCCCTTGAAAAAAAAATAAAAAAAAAATAAAAAAAGAAATTTTCTTAAATTAGCGATGAAAATATAAACATTTACAGTGCCAGACTTGTACAATGGACATAAGATCATATACAGTTTACAACACAGAGTTCTGACAAATGCTAATGCTCTGTGCCTGCTACTTCCTATTACAACGGTACAGCTTTAAAGCATACCTCTTATTTGGCCTCGCAAATCACAAAGAACCAGGGACATTTTTTTGCAGTTTAGGTACAGTGATGTCTAAGGTTCCTAGAGAATTGCCAGGCAGTAGTCACTGAGCTACTGGCCCTTACTGGAAAATTAATACACTTGGAGTTTATGCCAGATTGCTTCAACTTTAATTTTAACAATATTTACTCCTGGTTTGTAAACAGTCCAAAAAATGCAGTTTTTTTACAATATCAAAGATCTCTGCACTATGTTCTCCTGCCTGGCACCACTGTTCACTGCCACAGATATTCTACATGCTACATGACTTCTGCTACAGTTGCACTACAGAGGTGGCTAGGTAGTTAGGCCATAACTGGTATCAGAGAGAAAATTGATAAGGGTCACAAGTGCATTTATTGGTAGATTGAGGAGGTAATATGTGGCTTGATCAACTAAAGGGACAGTCTGTCCAAAAAACTGTTTTGGACTGATGATTTAAGGCTGAATTACCGATTGATTTTTTATTTATCAGCAATTCTCTAGTCTGAAGCAACCTAGTTCCCTGCCCAACAGTCAAGCCCACGTCATTAATAATCATTCTTTGCACTCTCCATTTAAATTACTTTACAGAGAATTCCCTGTAAAGAAATTCTAAAAACTTTTTATCAGCTGTATTTATCCACATAAAAAAATCACTGGGGAATTTGGGGTCTCAGACAGCATAAGTTAATTGGTAACCAGATTAATTCACTGGTCCCCATGAGCAGACTTTGCACCAGTCCTGTAAATTACAAGGGGTAAATAATAAGCCGCAGACCTCCCTTTTAAATTGGGAACTTTTATTAAAATTCTGCAACTATAATTTACAAAACACTGGCAGTAACAAGGTCTAATGCCAGTTTCTAAGGACTAGTTCATAAATTTAATGTATATCTATGATCTGAATTTAGGCAAAGTTGCAGGAGTCAATGGGTTTACCCTGCAAAGGAGAGCGAACAATGAGTACCATAAGTTCCTGTAAAGAGTGGCAGTGCCACCGTGTGGCCACTGTGCAAACTGTACTGTTGTAAACTGAAACTCTCAAAATTTAAAAGGTCAACCTTGTGAGAGGGATAAAAAGAAAAATATTACAGCAAGAGAATAAATTATGAGTTAAAAGGCAAAAAATTGCCACTTTTCTTCTCCATATATTCGAGTCCTGAGCATCACAGGCTTGTGATGTCCCTTGAGTTCTATAAAAATCATAATTCAATAACATCCACATCATCCAGGCAATAATGTGGTATAGAGTGCTTAATTCTGCCCCTTGGCCTTGTTATCCCTCCAGTGTCACAGGTCATAGTCCCCGGGGGTTACTGTGCTCTGTTGTGTATTGTAAAATATTTGCACTAGCTTCATGTACTTCCCAAAAATATTGTCTCTTATAGATAGGACTAGTGTTACACATGAGAAAGGGTCATTCGATCTTCCACCATCACCACGTCTGAGCCCAACTGGTCTAAACATTGCTGGACGGTTGATAGGATACCCTGTAGACGGCGCTCTAGAGCTTCCAAATGGGGTTCAGCCAGGACAGGATTAAGGGGGTCATGACTGGTGGCTGAAAGCAAAGCAGAACGTAGGGTTCCATGTTTCAGATGAGATAGCCGGTTCCAAGTTGAGACACGGATACTGTGACAATATGAAAAAGGGAGCTTTTAGGAAAAGTGAATAAAGAAAATACAAAGATAAAATGTCAAAAAAAAAAAAAAACCCAAAACAAAAAACTTACATGCAACACTGATACAAGGGAGCAAGAATGCTGCGCTCGTCTGTTGAGGGGTTTCCAAAGCTGAAAGACAGAATATTGGTAAAAGTTTGATGGATAAACCCTGCAGAAATAATTATCTAAATGGTAAAATAGAAAAAAAAGCAATGGTTAGATAGATTTTGTGTTATAGAAAAACTCAACTGTTTTACTTTTGTAGTAATGCATTTAATTCAGTATATGTTTTGTTGTAAAGGATTTTTATTCTTCATTGAGAACTTTTATGACACCTATTCACGTAAACTTTTGACCAGTACAGAATAAACCTGCGCAACGCTTACTCACCTTCTTATAAAACCTCACCTCATGGACTTCAACCTGAAGTGATAATTAGATAGCTGCATATGATCATATGACTACATCTCCCGAGTACTACACTTACAGCGTAATCACATTAATATGTAACTCAGGTTTGGCGGAAACGTATGTACAGTTCTTTCCATTGTGATCACGGTGAATGTTGTTAGTAGATAAGGTATTTCAAAACCCTGAAATTTCTGGAAAAACTAGACGTAGCCATGTTGAAGTTTTTTTTTTTTTTTTTTTTAAGTGAACCTGTACTGAAGACTTTAAGGGAAATTAAAACCCAAAAGCAGAACTAAAGCCTCCTTTTACCGCAAAAGTCAATGACACCTCAGCCTCTGTTTAGCTCTGCAGTTGCCATGGTACATAACATGTAATCAGCCATTTTAGTTATAAAAGTTCAGTTCAAAGTTGCCCTGAATATAGCATACACTACACATGGCTTTGGAGACAGAATGCTAGATTAGGAATTTGATATTCTTTATTATTACAGGTTTCCACCATGCCTCCTTCCAATGCCTGGGAACTGGTGAATGACATCATCAAAGTTTAGATTGGCTGACTATTCCCTTTAGCAGGGATCATGTAAAATGGTGTCACATGCCCTCACTGAACTTGTAGCCAGCACTGTAGAAAGCATTGTAGAAAGCCTAGAGCAGCATTCCCTCCAGAATAGGTAAGACTTTCACGCTTCTTCTTTTTGATTATTCATCCAATCACAAATGTTAACATGTCAAAGCTTTGTATATTTAAAGCTGACTTGTACTTGTTTGCTTTTTATACCTTAACATAAACCCAACTTCTATACCTTCACAGTGAAAAACAAATGTTTAATACATGCAGCCCCATGCACATACACAAAATTGTGTTTTACCTCTAGTGACTATTCCCTACCCTCAGTTGAGTGAATTTAAAACAGGACAAATTTATACTTTGAATTATAGTTTGCATTGTGTTGAATTTGTCGGCACTGTGTGTAGTATGCCTTTCACCGCTCGGAGGAACATGAGAGGATCTCATGAGCTTCCATTATTGGAGTACTAAAATGTATTTTTCTGTAGTTTTTCAACATCACCCTCAGAACTAGGACACAATAATGTAGACTATTTTAATATTAGTTTAGGTCTAGGAGGACTTGGGCTTGAACTGCTATTGATGTAAAGGTTTGAATTTTCTATGTTTATATACGTAGAGTTGTTAAAAGGTTAAAAAAAGAAATATATTGTTTGTAGCACCCTGTAAACACTGACCTCTTAGCATTGTCTAGCAGTATGAGCATGCTAGCACCCTCATCATCCTGAAAGCTCTCGTAGTGATGGCGATCTGCATTTCCAATTAGGTAGTCAAAGATAGCTGTATCAATAATGTCCAGGAGTCGGGGACCAGCATCATAAGGTGGGGTCTTCTTTACTGCATCACAGTAACTTTCATCATACTCCCATCTGAGAAGAACATGGGCATTAGTAACGACAGGCATTGGTAAAAGGTACACTAGGGTCATTTTATTTAAAGGCTTACCTTGCCAGCTTGCCCTCACGATATGTCCTACCCCATGGATGTCTGTGCTTTTGAAGAGGCCACACATCAGGAAGCCATAGAGTAACAGAACCCTCCATCACTTCCTTGTCTGCGCAGGCAGGCTCAGTCTCACGGCAGTAGTAACACTTCCCATAGAAACAGGTGTTATTTCCTATGAGAGCAAAGAATCCAGTTAAAAAAAAAAAAAAAACAGTTCTTGTAAAGCCTTGAAACATACATACAAACATATATATCTATCATCTTGCACACAGCATTGCCATTTTTATTACTAATAATTAATATTATTATTAAACAGGATTTTTATAGCGCCAACATATTACACAGCTCTCTACATTAAATAGGGGTTGCCAATGACAGACAGCGACACAGGAGGAAGAGATGACCTTGCCCCAAAAAACTTACAATCTAGGAGGTGGGGGAATTATCACACAATAGGAGCCATATGACTTAAGCTACGTACACACGTCAGATTTTTATCGCCCGATAATCGGCATCGGCCAATTATCGGGCGAAAATCTGCCGTGTGTACAGTCGGTGTCGTCCATCGTCCGGACGACCGACCTGCCGGATCCACGGACGATGGACGACAGCCGATCGTAATGAAAGTGAAGGGGAGAGCGCGCAGCAGGGTGCCGCTCCGTCACTCTCCCCCTCCCCTCTCCATAGAGCATGAACGGTGCTGTATGTACAGCACCGTTCATGCATCGTGCACTCCCTTGTCGTTGGAAAGGATCGTGAAAGATCCTTTCCACCGACAAAAATTGGCAGTGTGTACGCAGCTTTACTTTACTTTGAACAGATAATCAATACAATAAGGCCCATAGTACATTCATTAATCCCTCCCCCTTCTTTCAGTTCCTGTTGGACAGCTAGGTATATAATGCGATATATGGAATAAACTATGTCTGTTTAAAATCAAGGCTGTCTGCAAAATATTAAACTATATAGAAGGTATAACATTAAATAAAGTTGCTCTCATTATGTTTGTTTTGCCGCTATTGGTAGTATAATGTACTGAAATGCAGAGCGAGCTAGAGGCAGCAAACTGCACTGAAGTCTATAGTGACAACTGATTTACACAAAGGAAATAAAGAATGCAGGAATCAGGAGAGCTGCTGTAGCATAAAGTTACAAGTTATATGTAATACATAGTTATATGTTGTTTTTATATATATATATATATATATATATATATATATATATATATATATATATATATACACACACACACACACATAATTAGGCCTGTATGTTCTCTCTAGGTATTATACTCATGTAATTTTTTATCTCACATGTTACCTAAACACTAGCAATTGCCATGATGTGTACATAGCCTTCAAAGTCAGTACTCACCTTGCTTCAGAAATGTGCTTAGCAGCTGCTCAGTGGCTACTGGTTTAATTTCTGTTATGAGGTTTACATATCGACCAACCACCAAAGGTGCTCTTCTGAAGCCAAGAATCCTGCAAGAGACAGCATTAGTAAATCTCAGTTAATGGAGGAAAGCTAGGACATAAAATGTTAATTTAGAGAACACACCTATCTAAATGAAATGCAGCCACTTCTGCATTGTGTCGGTCATATCCAGCGTAGGGCTCCCCTTCCACTACATAATCCCGGCTGTATCTGTAATGATAGTTAACACATCAGTAAACAAAAAGATATAATTTTATGACAGATTTAAATGGCTAATCCCCACCATCAAATAAAAAAGAAAAAGAATGCTTGCTGCACGAAAAGCTAAGCGGAGTCATTTATTTCCATCCACAGGTGTGCAAGTAATTGTTCTATACTTCCTTCCATGCAGGTCATGCAAACCACCCCCTCTCCCCCATCATGCCTCTGTCCTGCACATGAACTAAGCCCCGGTTGTATCTAGGAGTTGTCTGTATGTCGGATGTCCTTAACTCGGGGACTACCTGTATTGATGTTTGTTTCTCATACCTCTTTGTTAAAAGATTCCTTTTGAAAAAGTTTCTCTCTCAGTATATTTACATAGTAAGAAATAACCGAAGACCCTCCACCTCAAGATGTGTAATTGCACTTAAATTAATTTAGAAAGTGCTAGCTCAGAAGGAATGAGCCAAAAGAGACCTTTGTTAACTAAATCTTGAGTTGTTTGTATGGGTTTCCAAGGCATTATAAAGATTTACAAGCTATATGCAGGTTTACTAAGTCAATATGTTAGGTGAAATAAATATTGGCAGCCATAACATTATTCGTTGCCATGGACTACTGCATTTTGGCATTCTGTAAAACAAAAATCAGGCCATCTATCTGCAATGATCTGGATCTGTGCTGGTGGATTTGTCAAGCTGCTAGGCCAGGAAAACTTAAAACAAGGTTCAATAGAGTAAGGTGGGGATGGGAGGGGGGTATTGCACATACTGAAATGCCTTGATGGGTGAATGTCAGCCAGGAGTAGTGGGCATTCCAAGGCAAAGTGCAGACTGCCCCAAAAGATGCCCACATGCAATGCTGAGCCTTCATGATTGGAAACGGCTAGATGGTGGTGGACATCTATCAGCCAAGAAATGAGATGGGCTTTATCTGACTTGCTGCAGCCTGCCTTTAGTGCAGTGGTCGCCAACCTTTTCGGTTCCGCGGACCACTAAAATTACTGGCTTCAGACCGCGCATGTGCGGGGAGCCGGGTGTCACTCAAGTGATGTTATGATGCCATAACCCCGCCCATTCTCCCATCGCAGATCTGAGCCTGCAATAGGAGAGTGGGAGGGTTTTGTCCTGACACAACCCGCCCACTTCCCCGAGCCTGGGATTTGTACAGGGGACGTGGTCCAGATCCCGCTCAGGGGGGAACCGGCCAGAGATGCGGACCACCAAAATGTTCTCGCAGATCACCGATTCGCTGCTCTAGTGTACACTGTAGGATGTTTACAGATGTGTGCAAGGAAATAAGCAAGCATTTCAGTACAGGAGAGGACTCTATACAATTGTAGAAGACAAAAGATGAGGTTGGAGCTTCTAACAGTTCTGGTGGATTTCTATGAATGTGTGTGCAGCTATCTTCTAATCTCTCACCTTTTTGGTTTGAAGACCACCTTCTGTCCACCCTCCAGGACTAACAAGGCTTTGAGCTGTGTACCTTTGTATCCCACATCAGCTCTTATGATCTTCTTTGTAGCCATAGCATGAAGAACTGCTCCCATTTCTGGAGTATCTTCAGGATACACCTCTCTAGGCACCACCCATTGAGATGCTATTTCCCATGGGGACTGTAACGTATGCTCCAACCGTGAGTCCATAGTGAGCCGTAGGCTGGACATCATGCGCTGGAATGAAAGCTGATCTTGCCTCTGTGCAGCTGAAGTCTCCAATCTGTCCAGCAACAGAAGTTTGGTGAGGACCAGAATCACCAGCAACAAAGCCAGAACCACAACCCGCTGCTTTAACTTCATGGTGACCCAATATGTGGGTTAGAACGGATGATAGGCAACGTTAGACAGGCAGGGCATCACCGTGCTTGATCCCGCTGGGGCCTTTGGAGAAAAACAGTGAAGGCATGTGAATCAAAGCAATATTTAAAGACATGCAAAATGCACAATATATTTTTTATCCTTTTTAAATTTAACAGCACTGTCACACCAGTGCCCTGCTCCATAGGACCCTAAACCCAATGTTAATCATTCCAGGTGAAAGCCAAGTCGAAACCTATAAAAACTGATTACCATGAGAGTTACTATTTGTTGCTTATCTAACCCATGGACAGAGAAATAGTCTTACTTAGCTGATTTTTTTTCTTCTTAATAGGATTTCAGCTCAGGAATGCCAACTTACAGGTTTGCAGGTCAGCAATTGCTACTCAAATCATTTTTTCAGTGCAGGCTTTATTTTAATAAGTCTGTATCTCAATATGTCCTTGACCATTAAAACTGTTCAGCTTTCTGACCTTGAAATTCTTATTCTACTCTCAGGTTATCGGTGAGGATAAAAACAGATAGAATTTTAAATCAGAGCCTTGTAAATAAAAAATGACATCCTAACAGTATAAATATTAACCACTCAGTTTTGTAAAGTAAGTGAAATGAGTAATGCTGCAATATGCTTAATGAGCAGCAGCATTAAGGCTGGGTCTACATGAACGATTTTAAAAACGCATATAAACATTCCTACCATGTTTATATGCGTTTTTATCCACTTTTACAAGCGTTTTAAAGCTTAACTTTAAAACGCTAAAAAACTTTTATAAACTAAATAGGAAACCCTGATGACAGCTCAAGCATCATCAGGATTTCCCTTTCCTCAGCCAATCAGGGAGCAAAGCAGTCAGCGGACCTTTACTATGCTGACAGCTCCGCTCCCCTGATCACTCCCGCAGCCCTAGAGGAGCTGTGACATGTATTACATATACAGAACACGTCACAGCTCCTCTAGGGCTGCGGAAGTGATCAGGGGAGTGGAGCTGTCAGCATAGTAAAGCTCCGCTGACTGCTCTGCTCCCTGATTGGCTGAGGAAAGGGAAATCCTGATGATGCTTGAGCTGTCATCAGGGTTTCCTATTTCTCAGCCAATCACAGAGCACTAGAGATGAATGGACACAAGGCTCCCCATTCATGTCTAGTGCTGAATGGCTGAGAAACATAAAACCTCAGCCAATCACAGAGGACTAGGGGTGAATGGAGAGGCTTGTCCTCATTTAACCTCTAGTGCCCTCCGATCCCTCACTGTCAAGAGGATTTCCAGGGCTGTGCTCATTGCAACCCTGGAAATCCTCCTGTCATTGAGATAACCTGTAAAAAAAATGTTTAATTACACAAACACACACATTTAATAAAATAATTTAACATTAAAGCCTCGTCTAATTTTTTTTACACATATTTTAACCCTTTCAGGGTATGAGTAAGGGGTTTTATGTACCCCGTACTCATTCCCCAGGGGTGGGGTGGTGGACACTTGGCAGTCTCCTTATAAAAGGGGGCTTCCAGATTCCAAAGTTTTACTAAAAACGTTTATAAAAGCCCCCATTGTTTTCAATGGAAGCTTTCATAAAAGCTTAAAAACGCTTGAAAAAGCCTCCATTGAGTTCAATAGAAGCGTTTTCAAGCGTTTTCATGCGTTTTCTTGCATTTATCCAGCGTTTTCATTTTTTAAATGTTGCAAGCAACGTTTAAGATAACGCTCAAAAATGTGCCTGAAGGAAACGTCCTGGTGTAGATTAGCCCATTGGAATGCATGGAGACTTCAAACATGGGCTTTAAAAGCCTCAGGTTAAACGCTGGGGAAACAGTCCGTGTAGACTAAGCCTAAGAAATAGGAACCTAGGTTTCTGTTAGTTTTAACATGCAAGTTCACTAAACGGAGTAAAATGTATGTCAAGCCATAAAGACAAATTCACTTTTAGAATGGTGAAGGATTAGAACCCTTGTATGATATTCACTGAAGTCTACAAATAAAAAACCCTCTCCCCATAGTAATATTATCTGCAACAATCATCCCAAAAAAATTATATTCCAAATTACCTAGTTTCATACATTGATTCTTTCTTCAAATATTAATGATTTAATTATATTAAACAGGCCTAAGACTGCTGATGGGCAATGTAATGCTGAATGTGATATCCTCAGGCTTGTAGCTGAATTAATGCTCTGTGTTATCCCCTGCTAGCTTTTGTTTATGTTTCAGGCTCACTGAACAGCCTCTGCTTTACCAGTCACACACAGCAGAGCACCAAATATTGCCCACGTTTATATCTTCCACACTTTGCACATTTTACAATCAGCTCCTGCTTTGATTACATTTTTCGCACTCTTAATGACTCCCACTGGCACTTCTGTTAACTTATTGTAAAATTAAATGGCTAATACTGCCTAAAATACTAACATTTGCTAACAAGTACCTACCTGGGCACGCACCTGCAGTCTGCTTACATAGCAAAAGCCGGGGTTAAGACATATAATAGTTCAGGCTAACATTTCTCACTATATCTGATGGGTTAAGAATAGGCTCTCTGTAGGTTAACTTCTAGATTGGGATACCCACTAAGCAGGAGGGATGAGCACCAGGCAGACCCCCGTGTCTGCACATGAGACATTGTGTGCAGATTATATAATCAGTTGCTTCAAACAAATACATAATACATCAAACAAATGATAACAACATTACAGCCATACTATAGTTACAATTCTTATGTTTTTTCCCCCAACATACCTTTCTTTTCCCTCCTGAATGGTTCACACCTTTCCTTCTGCCTCCTATGCTTCCAAACTTTTTCTTTTAATCCTAATTTTAGAACAACCCTCAGTTTATGCAATGAATAACCATGAGGTCACATCTTAATTAGCATAATCAAGGAAACTTCCTTTTGTCAACAAAAGATGGCCAGACTATTGAACAATGGTTGAAAAATTAAATGGGAGGTTCAATTGTCCCAGAATGTGAGTGCCATGCTAAGGTATGTGGCACCAAACTAACTAAATGCAATTACCTGCAACTCATTAGATGAAGTTTCTGATATGCAAAGGCACATATTTGATTAATATTTTCCATACCCTAAAACTCCTAAGGAATTGTTGTCAGGCACCTGTTAGAAAGGGGTTAGGGATCAAGAAATGGGGGTTGAAGGGGAACTGAACATGTTGGTGTGGGTGAGCTAAAGACTCAGTCACACACAGCATACTCACTGATTATGGTACACCCTTTCCTTTTTACAAGCAACCTGTAGTGATGCAAGGTTCAGGAACCTGTCACTGTTGCATTCCAAAATGCTACAATACATTGCCCTTAGTGGCTGGCTCTATACATGCCATCCATACATACATACATACATACATACAGAGCCAGCGCTGGGGACAATGTAGATTGGTTCTATGGGCTAATTCACACTGGCAGTAAGGTTACGTTTACCGGTTTCTCATGCCGTAAACTGCTGCCACACTACATGTAACGTCTCCCTGCAGCAGCTCCATGGAGAATGAATAAGTATTAGCACTGCTCATTGTTGCCAGCTGTTAAATCAGTTTTACTTCCCTCACCTCCTAGATTGTAAGTTCTTTGGGGCAGAGTCCTCTCCTCCTCCTGTGTCACTCTCTGTATCTGTCTGACATTTGCAACCGCTATTTAATGTACAGCGCTGCCTAATATGTTGGTGCTATATAAATCCTGTTTATTAATTATCTTGGTTCTTTTTGCTGCCATGCGAGTCCTGGCAAAGCCCCAGACGTAGAGGACTGCTTGAAAATGCACGATGAAGAAGCAGGTGTGAACCTTCCCTATATGTCAAAACAATGTAACAGACAAGGTTAGATCTATAAATCACAACACACACAGGAATTCAGGAACTGGCACTTCCAGGAAGCAGTCAGATTCCTACTGCCATTTCTATGAACAAAATAACTAAATTCTAATGTCTACTTGTCAAGCCACCCATCACATACTGGAGCAATCATTTTAAAAAATTGTTACTGATGATATCATTGGGGGTTCTGCTTTTCTTCCATTCCTCCTGAGCCAGGGAATAGAAATCATCCGATCTGCCAATGAGTATATTTGGTTATTGCAGGGCAGAAGTGGGCATTCTAGAATGCAATCTGTTCTACGTACACGATATATATTGGAATCTGTTCTACGTACAGGAATCTGTTCTACGTACACAATATATATCGGAATCTGTTCTATGTACACGATTGCATATTGAAGGGACATGTAACACAGCAAATACAAAGCAGAGGAGGGGAAATGACTAATTTCTTATGGAACTGAATGAAGGCTATAAAGTTCAATAGCACAGGGCTTAATATAAAATACTTACCCTAAGCAGGACAGGAGAGATCGCCCATATTTGTATGGTTGGAGTTCAGCTTTAAAAAGGGGGAAGGTATGGAATGCTGACAGTCCTGCATGGTGATGATGTACACAGTGTGGTGACAGGGCCTCTTTACCCATGTGCCCCTCCATCATTACACATGTAGGTATAGCAAGCATTGCAATAAATGGGAATCCCCAGAGATATAATGTGAGGTCATACACAATACATGGGATAGGAGAATTCCATGTCACACAAGTCTCAGTGACAGGAGCCGTCCTGTAGGTGCACAGTGTATGTAGAAGGAATGGTGTCTCAGCACCGGCCATTACTTCAATGAATTCCCCATTACACACCCAGCACCCCACCTCCCGTCCACTTGTCATACCTGCTCACACTAGTCCATACCGGCGCTCCGCCCCTCTCCTCCATCACACGGCGCCCTGCCTCCGGTTGCCAACATTACACTCTCCCTCCCAACCAGGACACGGTGCAGCTTACGACGGAACTGCTACCTGCACCAATCACAAATCGAGGAGCTGGCCAGTCCCACCCAGTGAGCGTTCGCGTTGCTTTCCAGCGGCGCTCGGATTGGTTACACAAATCGAACAGACTCTAACCCCTAGGAGCCAATCACTGCATGGGAAATAACCGAGCCTGCCGGAACAAATACATTCTCACGGCTATGGCGTTTAGACTTTGAGATCAGCAACCAATGAGAGTAGGGCACTGACAGAACGTAAGCGTCATTACGTAGTAGGAAGAAGACTGGAGAAACCATGGAGAGGGACTGTCTTTGAAATATTTTTTTTTTCAAAAAGCTTTAGTAAACATTATCTTTTCCCACTTGCCAAATGTACTTTTTGGTTAAAATGTAAGCTTTTTCATTTTGGTAATTTCAGGAAAAATCTTCCCACCTAGGTGTATTTGCAGTTAATCTATATTATGGGGGTTATTTACTTGTAAATCCCCCTCCCATTGCCATCTTTATATAAAGATTAGAAGTGAAGGGAGGGGCATAGGAGCTGGGTCAGCTCAGACCATATTTGTAAACTCCCATAAGAGATAAATGCCATGACGTGAAGATTCTGAAGTTGTTGGCAATTGGTATTTTTAAGGTTTTCATATTTGCATTCCGGGACCTTTTTTTTAAAGCAAAATGTTAAACAACTTACGTGAGTATCTTCCCCCAAAGGAGACTGTAGTTTAAAGCAGCATTTGCCAACCTTTCAAAACCTCATGGACCTCTAAATTCATAATTTTAAATCCCTCCCACCATTAATATGAATTTTATTAAAAAGATAAATACATTTGTAAAATAATGATCTTTCTAATGGTGCCTGACAAGGACTGTGGAGGCTCGGATTCATTGATCAGCTCATGGTTAAGTGAAGTATTACTTTTGTTACTATTATCATTAGTTGCATTATCTTTGGTAATACTAAAGAAATGCAGAATATTCATTTGCTTTTTCTCACTCATTATGGGTTTATTTCATTCCAATCTAAGACCAAACAAGAAATGATAATTATCAAAACTATTTAATGCCATTAAATATAACGAATATAAAGAAAATACACAGTTAAGGTCATACTTACCTAAAAGAGCATCTGAGAAATAAAAAAATAAAATAAAACAGATGAGAATCAGTATTGGCAGAGCGGGGTGACTGTTGTAATGGTGGAAACAATACTGAAGCGTACGGCTCGGCAATGGTTGCCTCATACAACTTAACACTACATTGACATCACGCTGCCCCCCCCTTGTTTTTCTGTCTCGTAGTACAGATCGTGAATTTAGTGCAATATAAAGGTGAAAATTGTCATTCAGAATATCAGAATTTATTGGAATAATATTTTTGTTTTATTAATAAAACATAAAAATTGCAAACAATGTCCAAATTTTTAGGACATTAGGAAAAAAACAAGCCACCTTCATCAGGGCAGCAGAAAGGACTGTGGTGCAGGCAGTGTTGGAGGCTGAGAGTACAAGATGTCCAAATAGGACCTAAACCGGTTTGTGATCTGTGTGACGGAGAGCCCTGCTGCTCTTTATCGCTGTACAGATAAGACATTTGTTAAGCTACATACACACTTCCAATTATTATCGTTGGAAAACGAACGACCAACGTTCATGCACGATATATATGAACGATCGTATAGCACCGATCCTGCACATAGAGGTAACGACACGATCGTTCGTAGATATTGTACACACAATAGATACGATCGTTTGAGCAATAGAGGAACTATGTGCACGACAGGAAAGTGAACGGACGTTCGTTCATCACGCATGCTCTGCCCATGGACGATCAACGAACGACCGTACACACGAACGATGTTCAACGATCGTCGTCCAATCCGATCCGTCGGTCCGGTCGTTCGTTTCCAGCGACTTTCCTCGTTCGTCGGCGTCGTTGGTTACTTTTTTACGAACGATTTTTTGCCCAATCGATCGTTAGTCGTTCGATTGGAACGATAAAAATTGGAAGTGTGTACGCACCTTAACTCCAGCAGTTTTCAGCCAATTACATGACGTCCCGGGTCCTTTCTATTCTTGCTGGCAGCGGTCAGTCCTTACTGCTGCACAGCATGGTGTCCATATCATGAGATGTAGGCTCAGTTCTGTGCAGCATGATTCTGCACCCCTCAAAGGAGGCCATGAGAGCCTGGGCTTACAGAGACTGAATGACACTGGGTAGGTTGCTGGACCAAGAAGGGGTAAGTCTGTAGGGGGCAGCACTTAGAAGAAGGTGAGTATTCATTTTTAAAGTTCAGAGTAGAGTTTTAGAGTTCAGAAGCCAATGGAGCACCAGAGGAGGGACTTGTCTATTATTAGATTAGTGCTCACATATCCTGTGTAATGTTGCTAAACAGGAAATATTATCCAGAGGCAAAGATCTCTCAGATACTCAGAAAAAAAAATTGCATATGTTGTTTTTTTATATACTGGTAGTCCCTTGGTTACATATGAGATAGGGACTGTAGATTTGTTGAATTTGTATGTAAGTCAGAACAGGTACAATATTTTATTAAATGCAATTAGGACAGATGTGTGTCTCAACATATTATTAGGCAGGGTGGTGTCAGTTACTGTATAAAATCCTCACTGTGAGCTAATCACAAACAAAGCAAAACAAAAATGTATGGAGCCTAGACATTCATTAACTTCTGGAGCAAGCTGTGCTGTGATATGCAAAAAGAAATTACTAGAGAGTTTGTCCCGGTCATTAAAGAGTTACAAGCAGAAGAGCTCAGTCTCAGCTGTGTTTAGCAAAAGATTTCTTCTGCAAGTCATGCATACCACCCCTTCCAGTCCTCCTTCCTGCACATGAGGGAGCAGGGAAGCCAGGCTCCTATGTAGGAGTGCATGTCTGAAGTTCTTAACCCGGGGACTACCTGTAAGGGCATTTAACAACAAGACTACAATATGGTAGAATATGCATTTCTTTTTACAAACAGATATCTGTATGGGGCCCCTCCATTAAGGCAGAGATATCACCAAATGTACACATAGTATACATATTATTAGTAAAATATATTATATATAACATTATCTAGTAAATGTAATAATACACAAGGCTGGTAAAGACTGGTAGCATGCAATGGGAGATTAAAAAAAAAACCCTGAGCACCGTGGCATAGTGATCACCATTTTCAGAGTTTCATGAATATAAAAATTAATAGTAAAGGTGCCCCTGATTTTCATACTAATGATGGTGAACACATGAACACACAAGCAGCCTGCTCACTGCACAATACCCCAGTACTGGGTGCTGATGTGTATCAAGGCCTCTCCACCTTAGGAGCTGCAGCAGGAGATGGTCAGAGGCCATGTTTTAAAATCTGTTGGAGACAGTGGACATGCTGGAATAGACAGTCACAGACTGGAGACCTATTACATGAGATTGCTTGTGATCATTGCTATTACAGCACCTTTAAAGTCTCCACATCCATCATCCCAAATTTGCTCAGCACAACACGTTACCGTATATATCAGCAAAAGAAAAAAATGAAACATAAAGGGACCATTTATACTTTGCTCTTCTGGTAATTGCCTCAGTATGTGTTGCGTTCTGGCAGTCATTCAAATGCATGAATTGCCAACACATTAGAATGAATGAAAACTTTTTTCTATGGCAGCTTGCCACAATGCATGGCGTTGTGTTACGGTGCACTGTGGTGAACTGGAACAGTTATGTGTCAAAGGTCTTTTAGATTAGTACAGCCTTTCTGGACCTTTTACCGTTTAGGTGAAATCTGTTTCAAGTCTTCAGGGAACCCACAACCCACAGTACATTGGTGTTGTGGTCAGTGGGAAGAATGCCTCTTACATCGCTGGCCAGAGGGAAGAATGTCACCCTTACAGATAACCAAAAAGATCATTGGTGTCAGGTAAACACAAATTGCTCAATGCAAGAAACTCTGGAGGAACCTTGGTTGAAAAACAATGGATTAGTGTGTTAGAGCACCATTTAAAATGAATGTCACTGCAATGTGCTAATGCTTTTAACATGCTACCTTTACCCCAAGGCACCTGAACACAAAGAACTGTATTTATAAATTTCTTGCTCAACAATTCAGCTGTATTTTCCTGCACAGCCATGTAAATCCCTATACAATGCTTGCTTCAATACATATTAAAACTAAGACTCATTCTGCCACCTAGTGGCCAATTATCAAAAGTGCACAGCAGTCACAATCAAAACACAGAGGGCTGAATTGCTGTTTAATTGACAGGCAGATAATTATTAAAAACACATCAAAGCCAGCAAAGAGAAAAAGAAATGTATCTACTACAATTTAAAGATTATTTTCCCCATGCAAGTGCAGACTACCAAACTGAAAGACAACTCCAGCCACCATAAAATAAATCTAATAGGAAAAAAAAAAGTAAAATCCCTTCCCTCCAACACTCCTCACAGTTCCAATCACTTTGCACATGTGCAAATTGTTTGTATTATGTTAATGGCCAGTGATCAGCCAAGGAGACAAGCACATGAATACAAAGGACAGGGTATTTTAGTAAAAATGGGCTGTGACTCTCCCTGTTGCAGTGCCAACATTTAAGTACTACCGGAGGTCATGTCTTTACCTACTTTTAGAAAAAATGTTATTATGGTGGCTGGAGTTGTCTTTTAAATCATAGAAATGTTTTCACTAGATGGTATGTAAATAAAGTTTGTACAAAAAAAAAAAAAAGAAATGTGTACACCTGCCAGTGGAACCTGAGGGAAATGCATACAAATAAAGTTATACAAAAAAAAGCTGAAAGCTTTATGTGAGGTAAATGCTGAGGTAAGTTAGGAATGTCTGAATTGTATGGAAATTCATTATAACTTGGGTTTATGATGTTAGAACACAAAATATAAGCACTTTACTGTACTAATTGGATATTTGTGGCATTATATATCAATAATACTAATAATAGTATAGGTATTCTGTAGTCTACATAGGCATAGTATGTATCTCACTGTGTAGGTTTATAAATACTTTATAGCCCCTCAGGTATGTCAGCCTAAAATATCTAGGCTTCATATAAATTCCTCCAGTCACCTATGTATATATTTTTAAATTAATTATTTATGTAATTTCTCATATAAGCTGGGTGCCGCCATCTTTCTTTTTTTTCTGCCTCACAATGATCATCGCCCATCTTGATTGGCCATGCCTTGGTGACATTTGTTCACATGTAATGGAAGCCAGGAATGCTGGGTTACCCTGGTAACTAAAGTTGTTAATGTGCAGCTCAGCTTTCTCACATATTGCTGACCTGATCAGGCAGGTAAGTGGAAGGGACATAACCACCTGCCTGAATTATTTAAAGTAAGACTTTTGTTCCACTTTAAGTCTGTTCTACAATCACACTCATCGCTGTCCAAGTTTTGTATTCATCTGTTGTCAATCTGGCAAAATAACGTACAGAAAGATGCCAAGCTGCTTGTTAAAATCCTCCAATCCAGCAAAATATAATCCATAAAGACAGCGAGCCTCCATCCACTTTCCATTCAAAGCTATAGATAGGTATTTCTAGACCTTTTTAACAATAGGTTTCAGGTCTTAAGGGAACCCCTTCTAAAATGACAATATCCACAGCTCACAGTACATTAATATGGTGATCAGTAGGAAGAATGCCTCTTACATTGCTGCCAGTGGGAATGCCATCCTTACAGATTGCCAGAAAGATGATTGGTGTCACTTACACTGACCTGAGAGGTACAAATTGCTCAAGAAACCCCCGGCAACCTCTGGAGGAACCCTGGTTCAGAAACCATGTTATAGGGAGATTGTACTTGGTGCTCTGGAACATGAACTTCCCATTAGATTTATTGGAGAGCAGACTGTACATGTGTAGGCACAGTTTAGAAGTTTCTAGAAACCACCTTGGTAAGATACAAGTAGTCCCCGGGTTACATATGAGAAAGGGACTGTAGGTTTGTTCTTAAGTTGAATTTGTATGTAAGTCGGAACAGGTACATTATTTTAAAAAAAGCAGTTAGGAGAGGTTTTTGTCTCAAGATATTAGGCAGTATGGTGTCAGGTACTGTATAAAATCCTGACTGTGAGTTAATGACAAACAAAGCAAAAAAAAAAATCTTCATGGAGCCTAAACATTCATTAACCCCGCTAGGGGTATTCCCGAGTGTGAACACAAAAAAAACACTTACCTTGCTCCGTTGTCATCCTGCTGGTCCCCGCAGGTCCTGGGTACACATCCTTCCTCGTCGATCTCCATCCGGCGAATGCAGCGACGATCTCTGGGGTTTCCCAGTGCCGGCGGGCGGATCGGCGGGGAATACAAATAATTTTGTATTGGATTCAATACAAAATAGCTATATTGAGTCCAATACAAAGAAATATTCATATAATATATAGTAATACAATTAATTATATTATATATGGTACTGTACAGTTATATTACATGTTTAAATATTTTTTTTAATTTTTTTAAACATATTTTTGTGTTTTGTTATTTGAAGCTTACTATTAAATTTATTTAATATCGGTGAGTTAGGCCTAAGAATTATAGCCTACAATGAAAAATACATTTCCATGCAAAAAATTGTAGCGCTTTTTGCATGGAAATTTGCAGGGAATTAGACCGCTAGGGAGGTTAACTTCTGGAGCAAGCTGTGCTGTGATATGCAAAAAGAAACAACTGCAGAGTTTGTCTTTAAAGAGTTGTAAGAGGCTGCAGAAGAGATCAGTCTCAACTGTGTTTAGCAAAAAAAACGCCGCCCCCCCCCCCCCCATGTCAGATGTCCTTAACTCCAGCACTGTATCTCCTTAGAGCAGGCACAGGTGAGTATAAAGCTGGGTACACATGTCAAATTTCTGTTGCTGGAAGCCATCTTTTGTGTTTCCAATGATAGGAGAAAAAGTGAGTGCTGCACACACAGCACTGTACAGTTCTATCGAACAGATAGGGGAAAGGACAGGACTCTTGCCGCGTCCTCTTCCATAGTAAATGACAGTGATAATCCCTTATCAATCCTTTAGTAAAAGGCCACCGTGTTTTTTTTAAACAACATCAGAGGACCACTGTACACAGGCTGAATTGTCTAAATCAATCTTCCAAACCTTGGGTGACAAATATCTAGTGCAGGGGTGCCCAACAGGTGGATCGCGATTTACCGGTAGATCGCAAAGGCAACGCGAATAGATTGCAAAGCCCTGCCTTTCAAAATAAACTCTACCACGCACAGGAGTTATTAAGTCCAAGTTGTTTTTCGAAAGCCAAAAACGTGTGAGCACCCCTGATCTAGTGTGTGTTTTGCCTAAGACTTGGGGCTGGGACTTGGCCATTGGTAATATATATTATTAAACAGGATTTGTATACTGCGTATATAACATATTACACAGCGCTGTATATATGAGTAACTGTGTTCAGTTATCACCAACTTAAAACAATACAGGTAAAAGCACACAAAATTCAAGTTTTGCAAATGCTACTTAAAACATTTTGTCTTTTCATGGACTATTTTTTTTTGTTTTTTGTGCATTTGAAGTTGTTTAGGTCAGCGGTCGCCAACTAGTGGTCCGCGAGATGATTTTGGTGGTCCGCGGAGTCCTCTGCCGCGGAGAAGGACCCCGCCAGAGGATGAACCAGCTAGAGCCGCGGACCACGTCCCCTGTGGAAATCCCTGGCTCAGGGAAGTGGGCGGGCTGTGTTTCATGACACAACCCACCCACTCTCCTATTGCAGGCTTAGATCTGCAATGGCAGAGTGGACGAGGTAATGGCGTTATGACATCACTATGGGGGAGGTTCCTCCCCTCTGATTGACAACTGGCTCATAGCGCATGCCCAGTCATGAGCCAGTTATTTTAGTGGTCCACAGGACCAAAAAGGTTGGCGACAGCAGGTTTAGGTCATCTCCAATACATTGCATCTCCTGATCTCTTTTGCCATGTCTCAGCTGTTACTGGGGTGTCTAATTACTACCTGTGCTGGACCAGCTCTTTGCATTCCTCCCCTCCCAGCATACCCTTTAATGTAACTGCTGGGAAAGAATGACACTTCAGTGAGTATGCTGGGGCTGCTGACAAGATGGTGCAGCCCACATGCAATTTCAGATCTGCATGTCTACACGAGAGAAATGTTTACAGTTAAAAAACAAATTAAATGCACAAGTTTTTTTTTACATTTATTTATGTATTTATATCTATCAGAGAACCAATTTAGGAATAAGTAATATATAACATGCTGTACAGGTTGCAGTGGTCTGGAGATTTATTGTATAACATGGTGTGCCAGGTGAAGTGGTCTGGAGATGTAATGTATAACATGGTGTGCAGGGTGCCATGGCCTGGGGATGTAAACTATAACAAGGTGTGCAGGATGAAGGTGTTTGGACATGTGATGTATAACATGGTGTGCAGGTTGCAGTGGTCTGGAGATGTAATGTATAACATGGTGTGCAGGTTGCAGTGGTCTGGAGATGTAATGTATAACATGGTTTGCAGGATGAAGTTGTCTGGACATGTAATGTATAACATGGTGTGCACAGTGCAGTGGTCTGGGGATGTAATTTATAACATAGTGTACAGAGTGAAGTGGTCTGGAGATGTAATGTACAAAAGGGTGTGCAGGGTGTAGTAGCTTAGAGATGTAATATATAACATGGTTTCCAGGATGATGTTGTCTGGACATGTAATGTATATCATGGTGTGCACAGTTTAGTGGTCTGGAGATGTAATGTATACCATGGTGTGCAGGTTGCAGCGGTCTAAAGATGTAATGTATACCATGGTATGCAAGGTGCAGTGGTCTGGGGATGTAATTTATAACATAGTGTACAGGGTGAAGTGGTCTGGAGATGTAATGTATAACATGGTGTGCAGGTAGCAGTAGTCTGGAGATGTAATGTATACCATGGTGTGCAGGATGACGTGGTCTGGACATGTAATGAATACCATGGTGTTCACAGTGCAGTGGTCTGGGGATGTCATTTATAACATAGTGTACAGGGTGAACTGGTCTGGAGATGTAATGCATAAAAGGGTGTGCTGGGTGCAATAGCTTATAGATGTAATGTATAACATGGTGTGCAGGGTGAAGCTTTCTGGAAATGTATTGTATAACATGGTGTGCAGGGTGCAGTAGCTTAGAGATGTAATGTATAACATGGTGTGCAGAGTGCAGTGGTCTGGAGATATAATGTATAACATGGTATGCAGGGTGAAGTGGCCTGGAGATGTAATATATAATATGGTTGCAGGATAAAGTAGTCTGGGCATGTAATGTATACCATAGTGTGCACAGTGCAGTGGTCTGGAGATGTAATGTATAACATGGTTTGCAGGATGACGTTGTCTGTACATGTAAAGTATAACATGATGTGCAGGTTGCAGTGTTCTGGAGATATTACGTATAACAAGGTGTGCAGTAGCTTAGAGATGTAATGTATAACATGCATCCTGGTGTGCAGGAATGTATACCATGGTGTGCAGGTTGCAGCGGTCTAAAGATGTAATGTATACCATGGTATGCAGGGTGCAGTGGTCTGGGGATGTAATTTATAACATAGTGTACAGAGTGAAGTGGTCGGGAGATGTAATGTTTAACATATTGTGCAGGTAGCAGTAGTCTGGAGATCTAAAGATGTAATGTATAACATGATGTGCTGGGTGAAGTGGTCTGGAGATGTAACGTATAAAGTGGTGTGCAGGGTGCAGTCACCTGGGAATGTATTTTATAACATGGTGTGCAGGGTGAAGTGGTCTGGAGATTTAATGTATACCATGATGTGCAGGTTGCAGTGGTCTGGAGATGTAATATATAACAGGGTGTAGTAGCTTAGAGATGGAATATATAACATGGTTTGCAGGATGAAGTTGTCTGGACATGTAATGTATATCATGGTGTGCACAGTGCAGTGGTCTGGAGATGTAATGTATAACATGGTGTGCAGGTTGCAGCGGTCTAAAGATGAAATGTATACCACGGTATGCAGGGTGCAGTGGTCTGGGGATGTAATTTATAACATGGTTTGCACAGTGCAGTGGTCTGGGGATGTAATTTTATAATATAGTGTACAGGGTGAAGTGGTCTGGAGATGTAATGTATAGCAGGGTGCAGTAGCTTGGAGATGTAATGCATAACATGGTGTGCAGGGTGCAGTGGTCTGAAGATGTAATGTTAAACATGGTGTGAAGTGGTCAGTAGATGTAATTGTTAGGGCAATTTCTTGCTGATCCCAGACCAGTTATCCCTCTCTCTTGGCCTCTATTTTACAGCGCTGGTGGGGCGTAACGACACAACTCAATGTGTAGTTAAATCACTCTCAAATTTTTATTTTCACATCGCAGTTTATATAGTCAGACAGCAGGGTGGAAGGCACTTAGTAGTTAGTCAAAAACAAGAAATAACACTTAGTAGTTAGTCAATAACAAGAAATAAACACAAAATCTGATTTTCAGTGTCCTATTAGTCCTTTCTACTACTCCAGCACTCTGGGGGTGATATGGGCTGTGCAACTTCCATTCTTTGTTCATCTTTTTTTAAATCCCCCATTCCCAATCCAGGGGCAGAGATCAGAGGTTCTTTTAACATAAATATGCTTTAGTAATTTTATCAGACCATTGAATGGTATTACGGGCACTGGGGGTGGTACTGGGTGGGTGCTGGGGAGTCCCAATACAAGCTATCAGGAATCCAGTGTCTGCAAAAATTGATCGTGCCAAGAAAACTGAGCAGCTGTTTCTTTGTCTGTGGGTGAAGGAAAACTGGTATTGGCATGTACATGACTCAGGGCTAGCAGCCAGCATCCTGGGGTTAAAAGCATTCCCAGGAATGTGACCTGTTGCAGACAGAACTGAACCTTTTTCTGCGACACTCTTTGTCCCCCTTTTCCCGGAAAACACAACAATGACACTGTGTCCCTCTGACATGCCTCCTGAGAGGGGCTACATAACAATAAATCATCAACATATTGTAAAAGCATGGAACCTTGCTGCGGCTGCCAGTTGGCAAGCACCTGCTGGAGAGCAATTGAAAAGACTGCCGGGGAGTCAACAAAGCCCTGTGGCAAGCGGCACCAAGTATATTGTTGTCACTTGAAATTAAAAGCCATAAGGGGCTGAGTCTCGGGTGACAATGGTTTTGGGAAAAATGCATTGGTCAACTCAATACCACTGTAAAATTGGGTCTCCAGTGGTACTGCTGTAAGGATTGTAGTAAGATCTGACATGACCCATGTTAGGGGCATGACCAGCTCATTGATGGCTCTGAGATCCTGTGTAAAGCGGTATGAGCCATCAGACTTTTTGAAAGGATTTACTGGAGTATTGTAAGGTGAACAAGTTCTCTTAAGTATACCTTGTTGGTAAAAAGATTGAATCATGGGTGCTAAGGAATCTTCCTTGTCCTTAGCTAGGGGGTACTGCGGTGGTGGTGGAGTCTTCCTGTGGGCATCCCTATGCTTGATGTGGTTTGCCTCCATATTGTATATGGGGTACTTTGGGGCAGGGTGGGTAATTGTCAGTTGACTGTGACTGCATTGATGAGTTATGTGGTTGCTGTTGTACTGACTGCTGTTGGTGTGTAGGGCAGTCCCTGGCCCAATGACCCTCCTGTCCACAAGCAAAACATGCTTGATTTCTTCTAAAAATTCTCTATCCCCTTTCAGTATTCCTGTCCTGTCTGCCTCCTCTGCCTCTTCCTCTGTAGCCTCCAGGTTTCCCTGAATAATGGAGTCCCTGCACATGGGGCTTTGACGGTTTAGGTAGCTCAAAGCAACCAGCGGCGTCTTTTGTGAATAATTAAGCAAAATAATGCTCCAGTTGTCAATAATCATTTTGGCAGTGCGCCCATGTTCAGGAATCATACCATTAATCAGTGACTGAGTAAATACTATACTCAGATCTCCTCCTAATCCTAAAGCTGCTTCTTCCTTACACAGTTTCCTAAACCTTCTAGCATAATCACTTACAGTTTCGCCTTGTTTCTGTTTGCATGCCAATGCAGTGGCAATAGATTTCCTTTCTCCGTGTAATCTTACAAACTCAGTGTGTAACTCTTCCCAGAATGTTTTATAGTGTGCTTCAGTTATGAAAGGATCATTATTTGTATTTGTTTGTTCAGGAGTTGGGATGGCCAGGGTGGGTACTTTATCAAAATCAATTCCTTCATCATCGGTATTGACATATCCCATGACACCTTCTACAATGAGTCTAACCTGCACTGTGAGCTGTTGACCTTGGACTATTCTTTTCAAGTAATTATTAGTGGCAGCAGGTGTTTTACGAGGGTCAGGTGCATTTTTAATGATATCAATTAGGACCTGCACGCCCAGAAGTTTAACAATCAGTTGGTTTCCCATTGTAATAAAGAGCATGTTCAAGGTACTACCAGGTTCACCCTGCTCTTTGCCCTTTGCCTTTGAGCGGGTGACTGCTCTGGTCTGGGGAAGACAAACAAAAGGGGAGACCTGAGGTGCTGCGAGGCATAAGTTGGACTCAGCTGGTACTTTCTGTAGTGACTTGGGCTGCTTGGGTGTTACAGGCGGGGGAGGAGGTGCTGATTCTGCAGCCGCAGTGGCTAGAGCGGGGGCTTGTGTCTGGCTATGTAGCAGACAGATATCATGTTCCTCATCCTTATCAACTGACAATTGGGGGTATAAGGGGGTGGTTGTTTGGTTTTGGTCTCATTGGGTGTCCTGTAATCTTTCCTGTACATTCTTAAAGTGTACCAGACTTCACCACAAGCTCTCATGTAGAGCAGATCCCATCCTGGGGGTCTAATTTGTATCCCCATCCAACTCGATTTGAGATACACATTTCCAATATACAACTGATATGAATTTTAGAGAAAGATCCCTCAAGTGGGAATGGATTGGGACATTTTAAGTTCTGCGTTCCATTTTTCAGGTGTAATGTAAAGGGGTCAGTGTAATAATCTCCTGTTCTACAGTTAACAAAATTAACAGGAGTTTCCCCGGAAACATTATAAGGGACATCTCGGTTGTCGGTTTCTGGCGCACATTTTTTTATGTTTCTTTACATGTTTTTATAGGGGTCTTTAGGTTCCTCTGGGTTATTCCCCTTACCTTGGGAATTTCCCATAGTTGCATTATAAATTACAGTATAAATATCAGACGCTTGTACACAGTTATTATTAGTTCAGTTGGTAGCTGAAGTGCTCGCTGACATCTTGTTCCTAGGACCGCTTACCAAAATGCAGCTTAGGGCACGTTACTGCTTGCCCGTGGCAACCACAGCAGTGAGGACTGACCCAACCTCACTTTGGCAACCAGATTAGTACACAAACTTACCTTATATACAACATTTCTTACACTTCCAAATTATTGACACAAAAATTCTTATACTCTATAAAATAAAACAGAGGCCACCAGTGTGCACAAATTCAATAAAAGATTTCCTAAATCTTTTCCTAACTAAGGACCAACTGCTTCTATGAGGGAGTCTACACTTCCACAGTGCTTAGGTTCGTAAGATATCTACAGGGACCTTGGGGTAGAAAAGAAAATTTCCACTTACCCGATCCTGGTCCTTTTAAAGTAGGTAAAAATCCCACTTCTGACACCAAACTGTTAGAGCGATTTCTTGCTGATCTCAGACCAGTTATCCCTCTCTCTTGGCCTC
Source organism: Pyxicephalus adspersus (assembly GCF_032062135.1). Classification (NCBI taxonomy): domain Eukaryota; kingdom Metazoa; phylum Chordata; class Amphibia; order Anura; family Pyxicephalidae; genus Pyxicephalus; species Pyxicephalus adspersus. The sequence continues at coordinate 22,804,972 of NC_092865.1, read as the reverse complement.
TATATTACAGCGCTGGTAGAGCGTAACAACAAAACTCAATGTGTAGTTAAATCACTCTCAAAGCTTTATTATCACATCGCAATTTATATAGTCAGACAGCAGGGTGGAAGTCACTTAGTAGTTAGTCAATAAAAAGAAATACAATTAACAACTTTGCTGAGCACGGAATGTCTCAAGGTACGGAGTCTTAAGGTTAGGGGGAAGGAAATTTTGGTTTACTGATAACGAGGATATAATTAATTTGACCACAACTCAAATATCTAAAAAATATAGCAAAAACACAAAAGTAAATAACTTCAAAACTCAGCAAAATTCCACTTCTTACAGTAATGTACAACAGGGTGTGCAGGGTGTAGTAGCTTAAAGATTTAATGTATAACAATGTGTGCAGGTTGCAGTGGTGTGGGGATGTAATGGATGTAATGTATAACATGGTGTGCAGGGTGCAGTAGCAGGGATGTTAGGTCATGTTTGTAAACCTTTTCTTATTAACATCAGGATTTCTGTGAAACTGTGAGAAAAACATATGAAGAAGGCTGTCATATTTTACAATATTTCCTTAGTAAAAGCTTGTATGCAGGCATTGGGTACAGAAGTAAGTCTGATGCAGTTACTAGAAAGCTTGCTATAGATATATTGCGTGTAACACGGACTGATTATAGATGTGTTTACCATATGCTCAGATTGCAATCCTAATGATTTTTATAGAGCAGAACAACAGGACAGGATGTGCTGCATTTACAAAAAAACACAGCACTGTTCATGGTGAAAGCAGTCATACACCAAGAATAACATTGCTCCATATGAAGTAATAACAATTTATGTAACACATTTCAGAGCCTTCAAACTCATGTCAACAGTAAAATGCAGATTCCCAGGCTGCCATAATTACAATGTTCATAGGACACCATTGTGTAAGTTACTATACCCTGCTAGGAAAACTGCAGGGTAAAGTGCTGGCCTAGTAGATGACATTACCACTGTTTTCCTGCTAGGTGATCCTGGGCTACCTCTGACTCAGGAATGTATGTAATGTTCATGGGAAAGAACAGGATCTTGGTAATGCCAGGCTGGAGAAAAAACATTTTTTTTTAGTCCTTTATCTCAAAAATTCATGTCGAACAGCACCTCCCAACTGTGTCGGCAAAATGATGCAGGGGGTATTTTAGGTACTTTGTGCTGTGCTGGCACAGGTGTGTGTGGGGGCTTTTAAAAAAACATTGGTCTTTGTTCAGAGACTTTCTATAGCTATAGGGTGACAACTGGCTAGCACATTGTCACCCTGTCATGTATACCCCAGATAGAGATTATAAGTAGCTGTGCTGACATGCATTGTGCAGGCGTTGTCACTTGATGAAGTTGGTCATAAGCAATGATGTGCAGCTGACACTGGAGTCCATGCATGTAGACAGGAAGTGTCTGAAGGAGGATGGAGAAGATTGGCATAACTTAGATGTATGCTTTAATATATATATATATATATATATATATATAATTAATGTGTGGATTCATTCTTACTGTGACGTTCTTGCTTACTTTTTATTATCAATATGCCATTATATGGCATGTGTCATATATCAGAGTTTGAAGTGAATACACATTTTTACTGAGTTCTCTCTTTGTTTTTAAATGATTCCCTTTACTTATTGAGCCAGCAGAGTTCCCTCCTACATGCTGGGGTCCTTTGAGAACTGCACAGTGGAAAAGAGTGCCAGGTCTCATATAAACAGACTCAGCCATGATAATTAGAATTGATGTTGCAATTAGCACTTTATGCTGGATTTAACACTGGTCCTGCTATATTCCTGCACACACCAAAATGTGAAAAGAAATTCAAAAATATCCTGCAAGTTCCTTCCCTGTGGAGTTGCTATTTATACACCTAATTCAACAGTCTATGGAAATGCTCCATTGTTCCTTTTATGACTGAGCAAATTATCCAAATTACAGCACTGAATCATCGAACATTCAATGCCTCAGTAACGCACGAATTGCAAATACAATGAACATGGTAGGGGACATTTATAATAACCGTGCAGGCCTACAACTGGGTAATTTAGCTGCTTTGTCATTATATACTTTGTCTTGGTTATTGTTAGCACAATTGCTCACTTGTGTAGAGTAAATAATTAGCAAAGTTACCTAAAAAACTGGGCCAATGTGCATGCATGGAAGATGGCACAGACTCAAACAGCTTCTTTATGACATAAAACAGAGTACAGCAGGTGAAACCATGAATACATTTTTTAAGCAAAACGTGTCCGTGTAATTGTGTATAGATGAAATTTATGTAGATGTTCATCTATGCTGTCCATGCATACAAATCGATAAATGTCAGTGGTGAGCTACAAGCGTGCGTGGGAAAGCATTGCCTAAACTTTTCACTACCCTGACCTAAGTTCCTTTCTTAGTTTACCTGATTGATGGGCTGTAGAATACAATTTAGTCACTATATTTACAGAAATGTTTTTTTTTTTCAGTTTTTAATAAATTACCCAGGAAAACATTTGCCTTGCCTTCAACTCATTATTTTACATGCTGTCAGCGGGCACAAGTAGCTGGAGCATGTCTCTGTGAGGTAACTGGTCCCTCACTGCATTTTCATGGCCAGCACTAAAAACACAGAAGCGCAGCTGCTGTTTCAGAACAGAAAGATTTATAGGTTGGACAAAAGTTTCTGATGGATCAGCAGGGATCGGAAGTGGAAAATCGAGGCCTTCTTTGTAACAGATCAGTAGCTCAACAACTTGTAAAAACAGATTGCCCAAACAGTTGTTCCAGTTGGGCTGTAAAGTATTCTCTTGTTTGTCCAGGAAGAAGCGACATATGAGCAGCCTGCAGAGAGCAATTTGCGGGATTACACATGGAAATGCTCAATGTTGTTTGAATCTCGGCATGCAGAATAACACAACTCAGCAGAAGAGTGATGGGAACTGAAAGAAGAGGAGTTAGGAGAGATGCTTTTTATGACCCTGTAATAGGAAACCATTGTAAAAATGGTTGTGGAAATGGTTTATGTTCGTTAGTAAATATATCCGATTTACCTTTAGAATTGTAAATACCTTTTTGAAAAATACTTTGGAAACAGTAAAAGAAAAACAAATGCTCTCCTAAAATAAAAAAAATGCAGTGTACAAGTATTTTATCATTTTCTATAATTTGTTATAATTACCTTTTTATTTAGAGGGCAGCTTGATAACGCACAAAGGGGTCTTATAAAGCAGTGAATGTGATTTACACCAAACATTCATTGATGAAGTGTCACAAAGTGTATGCAATACCTACATATACAGATTACATGAGCCAATCAACATTGCATAGACATCCCAAGCGTCTACCCTGACTAAGCCCTACCGCCTTCCACAAAATGTACATTTACCAAGACCTCTTGTTTTGACATTTGTTTGGCTCTGCAGTAGTTATTTCAATGTCAAATGTACCAAACTGCAGCAGATCAGCCCAAGGCAAGCCAGGCTGAAGCTTAGGGCCCAATTGATGTTCAGGAGTCCCAACTTTCATGCTCATGCAATAAAGGAGTGCAATAGAGCAACTGCTCAAAGCTGTGTACCTTTTTCTGTGATATATGAGGCAAATGCCTCCTTTTGAACTAGTAGCACATTTTAAATAATTGTAGGTCACACTATAGAAATGATTTTTCTTTTAATTTTTGTAATACCATAAAACTATCAATTCACCTGCCCAAAACATGATTAGCTTTATTTTTGTGCAAATTTCTAGATTCACTTGTAGGCACTTGGTATCTGATAGTCCATAAAAGTACAGACAAAGGGGTTAAGGTGCAATACTTAGCCCATTCAAAATTATTATAATTAGGAATAACTAATATAGCAACATAATTTTCAGTGGTACTGCACAATAGACCTTACATAGTACTAACAGCATTGGAGATACAAAGAAACCTTGTAAATTTTTCATGGAAGGGAAAGAAGATTATTAAACACCACAGATGTACACGTAATAAAGACACTAATGGCACACTACTGAGCTACTTCCCGGGTGCAGAGATGTATGTATGCATAGCAGTTATGGAAACAGTAGAAAAGGCTACCCTAACACAGTACATTTATGGTGCATAACTGTAACACATCATGAATGTACCTACAAACCTTTGTGTTCAGTTTTATTTTTATGTTGTTTTTCAGCCTAAAAGTGTTTCAAAAAATGTTTCCATAATCTGTGTAAATAATATTAAAATTACAAGCATTTATTTTAACTGAAATCCATGACACTTATTTTGCAGGGCATGCTGGACCTTCTGTCTATTTGAATACAGGAGCAAAGCTGAAGGAGCACGGCTCATCTGACTCAACACCAAGGTAAATACATCGGCTACTGTTGCTAATATTCCTCCATAAATGCTAATTGCATGGCTGTCTAGACTTATCCTCAGAATATTATCAGTCAGTGACTTGGAATAAGCAAGCACCAAAGAATGTTGGAATTGTATATTTTTTGTGGATTAGTGATTTGGATAATATGGCTTTGGATTGACAGTGACAGTCTGCGTTTTCTCAGTACAGGTTACCTTTTAGCTATGTGTAAATTTTATTTAAATCTTTTATAAGTTTATAATTTAAAAAGGTCTATAGTAAATCGGCAATACAATGCATATATATTTAATGTACAGCGCTGCGTAATATGTTGGCGCTATATAAATCCTGTTTAATAATAATAATAATAATAATAATAATATATATTAATGTATCCATGATATATGGCAGAGGGCAATCGAAAACCTCATACTCTAACCCATATTTGTTTGTATGCTTTTGTGTGGCTACACCTCTTTGTATACTCCCTGACAAGAAGATGGCAACTCCTATTTATTAGAAAGCTTTGGAAATTGGAAAGAGCTGTAAAGGCACAATTATACTTAAAGTGCTCATTATAAAATGCCAGATTAAAAAAATAAGAAAGCAAGCAGTCACCCTTTATAGCTCATTTCCATTTATTTGTAAACGTATACATACAGTATATCACCAGATAACTAGATGGTAGTGCTGGGAAGGTATTTGTGTTTGATGCATTATTATGCTGTTGGCTGCACTGTTTGGCACCTATTACATGAAAGACCACATTTGTCCTTCGTATGGGTATACTTTTGAGTGGTTGGATCACTAAAACAGGACTGGAACAACCCTTAAAACCCAGTAATCATTTGTGTGCATGTACATGACCATTGCTGCTTCAATCATCCCTATTTAATGTACAGCGCTGCGTAATATGTTGGCGCTATATAAATCCTGTTTAATAATAATAATAATAATTATTACGTTCTAGACCCACATGTCCAGTGTCATAGTTTATAGTTGCGTCTAGCTGTAGATAGATAACTGCAAATGTGAAAAAAAGGCCTCTGAATTCTTTATATTGACATCGTTTATGTGCATGTTTGCAAAACTGAATATTGGGAATGTGTTATAGTAATATGGTGGTATATTTAATTGCAGTTATATTGTATTTTCTTATGATGCTCATTGTCTTCTTCTTTTATTGAGATAGATATAACTGAGCCATAATGTGTACAAGAAACTATTTGTGATATATGAGGCAAATGCATCCTTTTGAACTATAGTAGCACATTTTAAATAATTGTAGGTCACACTATAGAAATGATTTTTCTTTTAATTTTTGGAATACCATAAAACTATCGATTCACCTGCCTAAAACATGATAAGCTTTATTTTTGTGCAAATTGTTGCTGAAATAATGGCCAATAGCTGCTATATGAACTTGGGTCTGGAATTTAAAGCTGAAAATGTGTGGGGGTGTTCAAATGACTTGCAGTATTTTGCTGGTCTGCAAACTCTTTACACTTTTAATGACCAAGACAAACCAAGATCAACTCCATATCAAAGCACGGCTTGCTCCAGAAGTCTCCATAAAGTTTTTTTTTTTTTTTGCTTTGTTTGTGAATAGCTCACAGTGAGGATTTTATACAGTAACTGATGCCTAATATTATGTTGAGACAAACATCTGTTCCAATTGCATTCATTAAAATAATGTACCTGTTCCGACTTACATACAAAATCAACTTAGGAACAAACCTACAGTCCCTATCTCGTATGTAACCCGAGGACTACCTGTACTTACCCTATTGCAGGTAAATGGCAACAAGCACAGATCATATCACTGTGCAGATACTGGGGTACTTGAGAGAAAATCCACCCACAGTTTACAAATTTCCAAAAAGAAAATAGGAAAGAGTAGAAAAAAAGAAACTAAAACTGTTATATAATTTTTTTTTATTTTCATTTTTAGTAGGAAATAACCCCAAGACAGCATATTTTAACACATACACATTCTTAAAAGTGCTCACACACAAATATATTGAAAAAAATGTGAACCTGGGGACTGGCACATCACTACAAGAGGTCATAATGCAAGATCCCCACATCAAACAGCTGCCAGGGGACACTAACACTTCTTCTCATAAAGGTTCAAATGATATAAAACAATGGATATTTATTTAGACATCGGTGTGCTTTTTGTACATTTCCAGCTTTTCCTTTACCTGCCAAAAATATGTCTAATGTTACCAGCAATACTTACACCATTGTAATCTGCTTACAGTGTTTCTTAAACAGCCATTTTCACTCTTTTGGGATGAAAAAAACATCCCATGATTTTTCTCTGCAACTCCTGTAGGTAAATCAGTTCTCTGCTACAGCTTCTATAAAGCCAAGTATGTCTTACCCACATTGCTGTATTCTCTGTAGTTTATAAACTGCCAACACCAACTTCAAAAGGTGGGTGGAAGCAGGGACATTGATGTAGAACTTGCACTGCTGGAGTCTGAAAAACCAACGCCACTGTGTTATTAAACCTGCCAACTAATATTCCGGCTTTCAGTGGACTTTCCTTTGTGAACAAAATATTTATGTTTAATGAATAGTAAAGAAAATTCACCCTGTACAGTAAACTGGTTAAGGCACTGGTGTTAAACCAGGTTTCCTCTCACCAAGCAGATGGAGCAAGCTCATTGCCCTGTGGCATAGTCACTGCTTGCTCCCATTAGGTTTCTTTCCAAGTAGAAAGTCCCCATTATTACTTTTCTAAAGTCACACTCACAGCCCTACACTGCTATAGCTCCAATCTGCTGCCTTCATTGTACAAAATATGGCCTTAAAGATAAACATAAGTCATTAGGGGCACAGCTTGTTCTTGAAATTTATGTTGAAATAAAAGCACTAGCAAAAAAAATAAATAAATCATGCATTACACATGTGGCCATATTCTTTTTTAGGACTACCAGCTATGAAATATATATATTATAGCCAACTCCATGAAAAGGTTGGAGCTTCTCTCAATTTCATTGTAATCTCCTATTGGGGACAAAAATTTTTTTTTTTGTGGAGTGTGGAAGTATTTTTAAAACTTCATAGGCCAATCTGTCCCCTGTGACACCAAATGCTGGAAGAGGGCTAAATAAAAGAGTAAAAAATTCCCAGATAAAAAAAATACTGACAAATATTAAACTCTTCCCCATTCCATCCAAAACTAACAAATTATATCTGGAGTTTTGCTTTATTTGGTTTGAACTAGGTAAAGGAAATTGTAAGTACCATCTCTCAACCCTAGGATGGTATTAGAAAGTTTTTAAACTAGCAGGATACACTGTAAATATTTGTGAATTTAGCAGGTTATCACATTATATTTTACCCACTAAGCTTTTCTTGCTAATGCATTGGTTTCTTCTATGAATAATTGGCATCTCCAATTGGAATGGCATTTTTTTGCAGGCTGTGCTGGTGGCCACATATAAACTAACAAATGTAACCAGTAAGAAGCTAACTGTAGTTCTAGAGTGCAAAAACTTAGGGATAATACTGCACAAATAGATGACAAAATGTGCATGAAATAAAAAATCTGCCAATCTGTGCAATAAAAATTCTGATGAATTGAAACTTCCATTTTCGGTTGGAAAAAACAACACGTACGGCAGAGTAATGACAATCACATACTAAGGCATGATGAGTTCAGTGTGATTTTTAGAACAATGGAGCTGATTTATAAAATGTTGAACAAAGGTAGTGCGGTAGCCCATGTAAAAAAACATTTATTTTCGCTTTGACCTAAAAAAAAAAAGGAACTGATTGTTTATCTGCTCCAGATGTCTTTTTTTCAGTTTCTGTAAATCAGCCCCACTTGCTGGTGCTTGGATTATCCTGAACAAAACTTTAGCTGTAGATACCAGTAGATTACATGAGCTTTTATAGCTTATAAAAAGGCTAGAAATTGCTGGAAAAAACAAAAGTAAGGAAAAGTAAAATAAAATGTGCTGTGTTTGCTTCAGTCACATTTTCTCCTGGCAAAATATCTACATCTATATACACATATACAATCAAAAGCAATGTGTTCACTTTGTAAACTGATACCCACAATACATCAGAATGGCAGACACAAAATGTAAAGCCACAAGCCTGTGTTATACCATACAAGTTATTCCCTCTCTAATAAAACAATGTATATAATATAAATTATTGGACTGGTGACTGTACATGATATGTAAACAGATCTATTTCTGCACATTTCAAAGGTACAATCTATGATACAACAAGAAAAAAATAATTAATGACTGTGTGCCTGTGTAATATATATGTCATATATACAAGTAGCCAGAAAAAAAAGCTTTGTCCCCTAGTCTTCCTAAAGTATAAAAACGGAGTAAAAAAAATGTTAGTCTTGGCTCACAAATGCTTTTTTTTTTTTTTTTTTTTTTATAGCAGCTGGCAGAAAAATGACCAATGGAAATCAATACCTTGTATTATGGATACCACCTGCAATGGTTTGTAATTTTTTGAAATTTTCACTAAAACATGCATTACACAAGGCAAAGTATAAAGTAAACTTTTTCAGTTTTGGATAGAATGGGGAAGGAGTAGAAACCCTGTTGTCTGTGCTGGTAATTAGGTAGATTCACTTTCTTTGTCTGTGGATGGGATGAAATGTGTGAGAAAATCTAAGGTCTCTTCCAGTAGGGACACTGGTTCAAAGGACAACTGAAAGGAACTGTAAAGTTGGAATGATGTTTGCTTACTTGTTGTTAGATAGCAAGAAATATGGGGTTTCCAATTCAATTCTATCCAAGATGGTGAAAAAAGTTGTCAGTGTAAAAAACATAAATCTCAATATTAAATTTATGAGCAGTTGTATTGTTGATAATGATGTGTGCAGATCAAAGCATAGACCTTGTAGAGCATCACTCTTATGCAAGCATGAGTAAAAACCTGAACTGGTTAGAGATCTGAGCATATGCTAGGCAGCATGGCACCTGGAGTAATATTTCATGTGTTGTGTGAAGAGGGCTACCCAATTATATTTAAAACAAATGATATAGATTTTTACACTTTTATTAAAAAAAAACATGTGTAGGCTACACTCCCAATTCATACCGGCTTGCCACTGGGAATGGTTAGAAAAATCCATTAAAATTGCTCTGATTTTGTCAGACATTGTCAGGGTGCCTAGTGCAAAATCACTAGTGTCAAAAGGTCTCTCTCATGATTGTAACTTTTATAATGGAAGAGCACAAGAAACCACCTTGGGTATGAGACCAATCATCACCTAGGCGTAATACCTTCCAACGGTAAACATTTGGATCTACCCTCTCTGTAGATCAGTGTTTCTCAACCAAGGTTCTGTGGAACCCTAGGATTCTTCAAAAGGTTGCTAGGGCTTCCTTGAGCAATTTGTGACTCTCAGGCCAGTTACCACTGACACCAATGATCTTGATGGCTGTCTGGTAGCCTGACATTCTTCCTGCTGCTCAACAATGTAAGAGACATTCTTCCCAGTGCACTCCACACTAATGTACTGTGAGTTGTGGATATAGTAATTATAGCAGGGGGGCCTGAAAGTTTTTTTTATTTTTCCCCCAAGGATTCCTTCATGTTAGTAAAGTTAAGAAACACTGATCACCAACAAGAGGCCAAATAAAAAGACTGAAGCAAACACACAGTGTGTAAACAAATTTTAGAAAATATGCAAACAAAAATGTAAGGGGTAATGTAAGATTCACCAGGCTGCATGCCATGCTTCTTAAAGAAGAACTCTACTGTAGACCTCAGCTACAGTTACATTATGAAGCAGGAAGTGCAGATGTATGTCGACTGTTTCTCCTCACCCACTGGCAGCTGTGATATGCTAGAGAAGGAGAGGGCCCTAAAATGTTACGACCAGAGAACAATGACATGTCCAAAACAGTTTTTTTCTGAAATGGCAGGTGGGAAAATGTTGCAATTTGAGCTGAGCAGAGTTCTTCTTTAACAGTAAACCCCCCCACATATTAAAACCAAAGAGGAATAAAACAATATAAAAATAGATAATACTGCTGGTTTATGTGTGACTCAGCTAGGTATCAGGCTTGGGCTACAGCAGATTTTTCACATAAAAATGATTCTTAAAATGCAATAGCCACAAACACAGGTGATCATTTTGTGTGAGGACACAAGGAGGCAGCCCACCAATTTACTACATTTCATAGATACTGACTTATAACCTGACTGCCTAATGGCAAGCTGGTATTTGTACAGCACAATCAGCTACTCCTGGAGAGACTGATAGACTTTGGGTATAAAACCAGAGAAAACAGCCCGCTGTTTTTAGCAGCCAGACTGGAGTATATTTTTTGTTATCAGTCAGCTAGGGGCAATCCCCATTTTCCATAGAAGTAACCTTGTCTGAACTGCATGCATTGCTTCCAACGACTAGCTTCTCCCTATTAATGTTTCCTGTTTATGAAAGAAATTATTGGCTGTTATTGGCAACACAAGCAGTTCTTCCTTCCAACATGTAAAAGAAGATTGCCTGTGTTTTCTTTTCTGTGGCCATTGTCCGACACATTAGCCCATAACATTGATCTCATATTTTAAAGTGATGTTCCCTTCACCATACCCTTCATCTTAGTCCTAGACTACTACATCTCATCCCTAACTTAACACTGTTCCTTCTAATTTTTTTTTTTTTTATCTTTTTGGTTTTCCTTACGAAAACTCAGATTCTTTGTATATACATATATAAAAAAAAAACAAAAACAAAAAAGGTCAACACTTCTTTCCCCGTAACAGTGAGTTTGACAATTAATAAATGCTTAACAAAACACATCGTCACAAAGGACTGTGCAATACACTCAAGTGAATCAACCCAGACTCGCGCGCACACACACACAATATGCACACACTATTTGGTGTTACATTTCAACACTCACATTTTTGTTTAGTTTGTCTTTAAGGCAGTGGTTCAGTGAACAATTCAGAAAAAAAAAAGCCTACGTCTATCTATATACATAGGCAATCTCAAAATGAGGTCCATGGCTGTTCCTGTCCATGTCTGCAAGAGCAAGTTTTGTCCTGCGCAGGGTCATTAGAGAATGTATTGCAAAGAGGTGGAATATGTTCCTCGTCCTCTTTACTGTCAGTGCTAAAACCTGGATCTGGTTTGTTCATTGCTTTAAGGTGCTGCTGCCCGCAGGTGGTGAGGGAGCTTTACAAATATATGGATTCATCATTCACAAGCCCCTGAGGGGGTGACATAGTGGAGACAGATCTGCAATAAAAACGCTGGATATTTCACTCAAAGGTCATCAAGTTGGCAGGAACCTGTTAAGAAAATTGTGAAAATCATTACTGATCATTAACCCCTAAAAACATTCAATCTGTATTTTATCATAAAGCACAGTTCCCTACTGTATATTGAGAATGTTAATGTTTTAGCCGTATGAATTACTAATTCTGAAACCATCACTAACAGCTGGGGTTCATAGACCAAACTTTGGAACCAATCATCATAGCTCCTGATCATGTGACTACAGATCAACTTCACCAAATATCAATATTCTCATGGAAATGATTTGCAAAGAACAATTTTCAGCCTGGAGTGACACTGTTCTGTTCTCTGAAAACAAGGAGAGAAGTACTTCGCATGGTCTGAATTTTTTTTTTTATTAAAAACCTTATGGTGTAAATTAACCAAAACTTCATGTTCTATGTTTTTAAACAAGTATTCAGGTGGGCAACTTAGTTAGCTAAAGCTGCTAATATTAGATATGGGCATCTTGGCTTCAATAAATATTGGTCATGACGGGATTAAAATGAAAAAGAACATAAAGTCATCAAAATGTTTTTAGACTTGTAGGAAAGTCATTTCTATGACCATTGTCTGCAAATGTTACTGCAAGAGGTTTTTCTTTTTTGGAATACATAAATATCAACTACTTAGCAAAGTGCTGTTGGGAACTATAACTGCAGCTGCTACATGAAACCATCTGTATCATCACATGTTACTACTCTTCATTTACTTCTGATACTCAAATCTTACCAAATCACTGGTAGCAATTATATCTCGAGATACAGACAGGAGCTGCATATAATTCTACAGCAATAACACAGCTCAAGAAAAAAAGTTTTTTTTTTTTTCCACTTGCCAAGGATTTTTCAAAACATTTAGTGTATTTCAGGTCTGCTGAATCCAGAAATTACATCAATTTTATTGAATTGGCTCTAGGTCTTGTGATAAAGAAATTGGAATAGACGATATGTTATTATCAATCTTTATTTACACTGATCTTTCGCATTTTATATATTAAATGTAGCATTATTTTCATGAAACTTTAATTTGCCTTCTTTTTATTCAGACATTTTCTTTGTTGAAGTTGTTTAAATGACCCAAATGTATTTTGCTACATTTGTGGTGAAATGTCTCAGCAAAAACAGAGAGGACCCATTCCAGAATTTGTGAAACAAGCATATCTTGCAAATTTTTGTAATAAACTGGGGGACCAAGATAAGTATTGGGCTCCCCATATGGTATGCAAAACTTGTGTAGAGTGTGTAAGTGGAAAAATGGAAAACTGAAAAGTTTGAAATTTGGTGTACCTATGGTATTCCGAGATCCAAAAAATCATCCTAATGATTGTTATTTTTGTGCTGTGAATGTAAAAGTGACACTCCTACCATATTTCAATGAAGATGGAGACTTCATGAACTGTTGTAACATCCCTGGACTACTAGCCCATATGGGAGTACCAGAATACCGAGCAGAAGACTGGCGGCTTTTCATAGACAGTTCCACTCGAAGATTGAAATCTGTTTTACTGCATAATGGCAACTGCTATGAATCAATTCCAGTTGGTCACTTAACAAAACTTAGAGAAGAATATGAAAATATCAAAATGGTCTTACAAAAGCTTTGCTATCATGAATACCAATGGTCCATATGTGTTGATTTAAAAAATGGTGAACTTCCTACTTGGGCAGCTAAGTGGATACACAAAGTACCCATGTTTCATCTGCTTGTGGGATAGTAGAGCAAAGCAGGATCACAGGAAAAAAGTGACATGGCCTCCAAGGGAAAACATGAAAAATGGTGCAGCGAGCATCATTAACGAGCCAATGGTTGACAAAGAAAAAATCAATCTCCCTCCACTACACAAAGTTGGGATTAATGAACAATTTATTAAAGTTCTAAACAAGGAAGGTGATTGCTTCAAATACATTTGTAGATTCTTCCCTGGATTGAGTACTGAAAAAGTAAAAGCAGGAATCTTTGATGGACCCCAGATTTGGAAATTTTCATGTTTCATTATTTTCTATGAGGTTATTATTGAGGTCGTTATTTCAAAAACTAGAGCCAATCTAGCAAAACCAATACCATATTTGGAATCTGTGCATCAAACATAACCTAAAATGTCTTTAATCTGTTTGGCAAGAAAATGTTTGTTGACCCGTGTAATCACATGATGACTAGGCCTTATTTAATAAAGTATCTCAGGAAAATGTATATCTCGAGTCTAAATTGTTTCACAGTCATGTTTACTGGCAGATATAAATTTAGTGTCAGTAAGTGATTGTGACTCATCTGTGATTTTTTGGAGCAGCACAGCAGTAGCTACACAAAGATTTTAGGTGTCTAGAGAAATACCAGATCTCATTGTCAAAAGCATCCAGAATCTAAATGTCACATTTCTAACACAATATAGAAAAAACATACCTGCTGCCTGTTGCTTTGGCAGGCCGCACTTAGATGTTTAAACCATAACATGGCATTAGCACGATTCCCAGCCTGGAACTTGTACGAATTTCCTGATGTTGGGAAACAAAAGGTGATTGGTTATCTATATTAATTATACCATGATAACATAGGTGACAACCTAGCTTTTCTTGCAGTATATCATGACACATACTGCAGATTCTTTCCTAAGAAAACTATTCCCCGTGTAGGCACCACCCCCTTTCCTCCTTTACATCCCACCATGCTCCTTTATCAGCATTCAGCTTTCTTTCCATGTTAAAGAGAGCAACACTGCTTAGATGTGTGACATAGTATATAGTGACCAGTACAAAACTGAGTGTTTTGTGTAAGTGTTTTCTTAGCTATGCAAATCAGTAAATAATGTTCTAACTAGGTAGCATTCAACTCAATATTAGATCCCCATTCTTAGGTGAACTTGTTCTTCCAAGGTTGGAGAAAGCACAAAGTATAAATGTCAGTACCTGAGCTTATTAGCAGTAAACAATGGCTGAGTTCACAATGCCAAAAACCTTTATACACATGACCTACCTTTCTCAGAGTCTGTGAGCAAAAAGAGATCTGGGTGTTCAGGGTCATCAGCCATCATCACCATCCAGCCCACAACCAATACATTTTTTGTAGATGAGGACTTGAACTATATTGGAAAACAATGACATAAAAACATCATCAATCCTTTGTATGTTGGTACTCTATAATTTTAGGAATTGCAGCTATTCAGTACACCTTCTTTCTAAATGCAAGCACTATTCTTGCATGTGCTATACTTCTTTGCTCTAAGGGCGATGGGCGGGTTGTGTCCCTGTACCAATGTCTGAGCCCGCAATGGGAGAGTTGGCGAGTTCTGGCATCATGACGTCACTCTGGGAGAAGTTTCTTCCTTTTGAGTGACACACGGCTCCCTGCGAATGCGCGGTCCAGAGTCTGTAAATTTAGTGGTCTGTGATGTCCAAATGGTTGGGGACCACTGTTTAAAACAAACAGGAAAGGGTGCATTTACATGCAGGCCTGCCATGCAAAAACTGCATTGCCCAGTAGCCCTTTACAAATTCCTCAAAGGTGACCTTCCCTACTAGTACTTATACAGTGGCATTATTCCTGTGGCAAGCCTTAAGCTACATACACACTTCCAATTATTATCGTTGGAAAACGAACGACGAACGTTCATGCACGATATATATGAACGATCGTATAGCACCGATCCTGCACATAGAATTAACGACACGATCGTTCGTAGATATTGTACACACAATAGATACGATCGTTTGAGCGATAGAGGAACTATGTGCACGACAGGAAAGTGACAGACGTTCGTTCATCACGCATGCTCTGAACATGGACGATCAACGAACGACCGTACACACGAACGATGGTCAACGATCGTCGTCCAATCCGATCCGTCGGTCCGGTCGTTCGTTTCCAGCGACTTTCCTCGTTCGTCGGCGTCGTTGGTTACTTTTTTACGAACGATTTTTTGCCCAATCGATCGTTCGTCGTTCGATTGGAACGATAAAAATTGGAAGTGTGTACGCACCTTTACCCTGGCCCTATTTACTTATCTAATAAAATCCAGAGGCTCCAATCGTACTGCCCATGAACAGGCATTCTGGTTCAGTGCAGTCCATGTGATATATTAAACTCTTCTGGAGTGCAGTATACTTTTACAGTTGTACCATGTAAAAATAACAATAGTAGGAAGTCTTTGGTTCTGTTTTTTCCAGAAGGGTTGTTTGTAGATCCCTTTTGTTATCTTACACATAACAGAAGAAAGGCATATTTTAGGACACTTTCTTTACATGAATTCATAGTAAAGCTTTGTGTTGAATACACATTTTGGAGAAAATAACATCCTTACTGGATGTTGGCAATGTAAGAGGATGGGAAATGTTTAATTATTTACTATTTAAGTATTTATGAGTATCTACACAATAATTGTATTTACCGGATGGTAAAGCAGTGACTCGCTCATTCTGTAAATAAACCTATCAGTAAAACAATCCCAGATTTACTGACAAAATCATGGCAGATTTGAAGCATGATGAAACAATCTTATTTTATTTTTCAAATTAATCAATCTGCAGAGTATTGACCACAATGAGACATCCAGTTCTGATTATCAGACTTCTATTCTGACTAAAGTTCATGGTCACAAGGAAGTCAAAAATGTCTAACTGTACTGAGTGATTGAAATTATTTGATAAGGGTTCCTGGAACTACGATATCTGCAGCAAAAGCAGAGATATTGTCCACAGAAGCCAAGTCACTATGGAAAAACAGGAATAAAGATTATGGGATGAGGGTCTAAATCACAACAAATGTAGATTTCACCAAAAGCAGTCACATTGGAGACTCTCGCTGTCTAGCTGTGGAGGAATCTGCACACAATTTCCAGTAATCCAGCAAGAATGCAATGTTTTGAAACATCTGATTGCACAGTTTACTTGCTTTAATCATTTTCTTTCTCATTCTTTGTTGTGAAACACTGAAAGTTTTTATTAACAACAGACTACTGCAAAAATTTAGTCTTACTGGCCTACAAACAAAAATATGGTTCGATATTGTGAGGAAGCCAAAGATTACTGCTTGGCCAGGACCGTGCCTCAGTTTAAAGCTACGTACACACTTCCAATGGTTCTCGGCCGATTTCGGACTTGTAATTGTAATTTGCAGACTTTACATAAACACAAATAATTTGACTCAGATGCATTAATATTAGAAATGGTCATTGTAATCTCTGTAGCACATACTATGGTCTGGAGCTACACAGTTTGGGACAGGGATGCAACACACCATCATTCCAAAAAGATGGGGAATAGACTTTGAACATCAACCAACATACAACCACTTACATTAAAAAACTGATGTAATTTGCCAACCTTTTTACATTGAAAAAATCCTGCGGCACACCACAAACCATAAATGTTACAAAAGGACACTCTGTAGCTTAATACAGTATATATAATGACAATATAGTTTCTTAATTTATTTATACTCACTCAGTGAAAATTAAAGTTCACTTTAAATATTAAAAACAAATGAACATGTGCAAACTCCTGGCTCAAATAATTTTATGTGTTTTTAGCCCAGTCACTCCACTAGCTGTGCCTAAGTGTAACACATGGCTTTAAAGAAACAAACCTAGAGACTCCCACATTTAATTTAACAAAATACACTTGGTACATCGCAAAATTAACAAATAGAAAAAGAAAAGGCGAGGGACTTTAAATGCAGTATATATACACATATGACTATGTTGCTGAGTAACTAACAGTTGTAAAATTCAACAATATCCGTAACATTGAAAATTCTTTAACCACCCGGCTGTTAAACCCGACCTTGGTTCGGGGTAAAAACACTTGCAAAAAGTGTTAAACCCGAACTTTTCTCAAGTGGTTAAACAAACGTTATATTGCAATCCGATTGTCATACATTGTATGACAATCGGATTACAACTGTAAGAATATACTTACCCGGTCCCCGCAGCTCCTCCGGATACGTTTTCTCTCTTCCTTCCTCTCCCTGCGAGTGCAGTGACGACGATGTCCGGTGTTTCCAGGTGACATCGCTGCATGCGTCGGTGTGGGAGGCGGGGTGGGAAATTCAAATAACTTTGTATTAAGCTCAATACAAAAAAAAACTGTATTGAGTCAATACAAAGAAATCTATATATATTGTATTATATATATATTATATAAGCTACTGTACATATACATTACATTATACACTTTTTTTTAAAGATTTTTCTTTAAATTTTTTTTTTTTTATGTTTTATAAAAAAAAATTTTATTATTAAATTTATAAAATTTTGGACATATTTCGGTGAGTTATGCGGTAATTTGTTGTAATTTGGTGATTATTGAGTAATTATTGAGTAATTCGGTGAATTATAGCCTACAATCTAAAATAAATTTCCATGCAAAAAATTTAACACTTTTTGCATGGAAGTAAGGAAGTTTGGAAAGAATTAGAACACCCGGCGTTCGCGTACTTGTCCCTCGGCGATTCCTGATGATGTCTGTGCGTGCGCCCGTCGATGGGGGTCGTAGCGGGAAATTCAAATATTTTGTATTGGATTTATTACAAAGTCCTGTATCCAATCCAATACAAAATAATACAGCATTTATACTACTATACAGTATATATATTACTATACAGTATACTGAATTATTGCATTTTCAGTATTTTTCATTTATTTATGTATTCTTGTTTAAGCTGATTTTTGTGTTTTTTATTTAATTTCATTAAAAGTAAATTTTTTTTTTTTTTTTTACATAATTGTGTGTTTCAAACTTTTTTTTTATGTTCATGATATCTACTAGACCCTTGTTCTGACATATTTCTGTAAGTTACAGGTCTACAATTTAAAAAAAAAAATTTAATGAAAAACAGTGTAGCGCTTTTGGTACAGAAATCTAGACATCAGTGTAACGCCCAGGAGGGTAATGTCTTTTGTTATAAAAAACAATATCAGGGGGAAACATGCAAACCACATATGCATGAATTATCCTCATGAATTATATGAAGTATAAATTCATGCATATGTGGTTTGCATGTTTTGTTGTGTTATTGTTTGTTTTTATTTTAAAACATTTTCAATGTTACATATTTGTTACATGATACAAATATTTTGTGCAAACTGTGTCATATAGTAGGTATATTTTTGCACTCTTCATTCTTGTTTGCTAATGGAATGTAAATCTCTATTCCATTTAGTTATATTCTGGAATGGTGCATGGTCTCTTCAGTACCCAGTAACATGTTATATTCAAATATTAATCTGAGTAAAAATACTAGAAAAAAAAATGAGTCAGCTTTAAAGCATTTGTCAAATATTTGTTAAGTGACATGTAGCAGCCACTCTACAAAAAAGAGTGTATATTTAGATCCCCTGAAAGTTAGAATTTTTACAACCACTAGAAATCTAGATACTGGATACAGGGAAAGAAACAAGTATATGCCTTCAATTTATAGGAATATACATAAAAAGAAGTTCGAGCTAAGGTGCAATATATGACTCACCCAACCCTTGCTGACATGAGTGGGCGGGGCCAGAACTGAGCCAGGGCTCCTCGATCGACTCGCATAAACATGGCAATCCACCTCTGACCTGGCTAATTTCCCACAGTACACCTGAAGATCTCTCACGGCACACTAGTATGCCCCGGGACAGTGGTTTAAAATCACTGCTACAGAGATCATCCATGTCTCCTGATAGACATCACCCATACAAGAGAGCTGACTGATGAATATGGGGACATTCTCCATTTTGCACACAGAAGTATACTTGGAAATGAGCTGAATTTAATAAAAGGCATTTACTTACATGCTTCCTTTCTGTGGCTTTTATGGATTTTGCTGCATAGTATATAAGCTGTGTACCGCACAGTACTGCCCAGTATTTGGTCCACGATGCCACCTGCATGGAAATATGATATCTTGACATGTAAGCTTATACAACATTCATAGCTTATAAAAAGACATTATCGCATTTATATCCATATGTATATATAGTTACAGTTTCCTAAGAATACTAAAAGCATGTTAGTGTGTAAAAACAGCACAACACAGAAACTAGAATAAGTTGAGTTAAAGTACATCATTTGTTGTGGTGCAGTTTGTCCAAGAACAACTGGACATTGATTCAGGATAGTGGTTGGTAAATCATTCTGAGTTGTTGGATGCTAAACATGATTCTGTACCTTCACACAGAAATACGGAGATAATATATTATATGTCTATGGGATCTTATAAAGGACATCAAAGGGCACTTTCATGCCAAGTCTATTAGTTTGCTTGGCTTTCAGGTTTAGTCTGTTAACTTTTCTCATTTGGTAGCAGAGAGTAAATACCTTTGAAAAGTTGGATCATGACATCTTAACACATATCATCACCTATGTAAACGCCATCCAATTTTAAAGGGATCGTGCTTTTAGTTTACTTTTACTGCTGTCTGACAGCAGTTACTTTGGCTGGGTCTACACAGTTTTAAAAATGCATGGAAACGTTCCTACCACGTTTATAGTGGTTTTCATGCACTTTTACAAGACTTTTAAAGATTGCCTTTAGAATGCTAAAAAATGTAAACGCCTATGACGTGCTTTACCGCGAATAGCAGCGATTTTACATGAGCGATTTTACATCCGCTCTCCTGATCACTCCCGCAGCCCTAGCGGAGCTGTGACATGGGTTCTGTATCCAAGAACACATACTACAGTTCCGCTCGGGCTGCGGGAGTAATCAGGAGAGCGGAGATGTCAGCATAGTCGAGCTCCGCTCCCTGTTTGGCTGAGGAAAGAGAAATTCTGATGACGCTTGAGCTGTCATCACGGTTTCCCTTTTCTCAGCCAATAACAAATCACTAGAGGTGAATGGGGAGCCTTGTCCTCAATTAACCCCAAGGTGCCTGTCAGGAGGAGTCCCACGACTGGGCTCATGTCATGAATGCAGCCGTGGGAATCATCCTGTGATTAATACTTTAACATTAAAGCCTCATCTTATTTCTTACACATATTTTAACCCTTTCAGGGAATGAGTAAGGGGTTTTATGTACCCCTGTACTCATTCCCCAGGGTGGGGTGGTGAAGATCTGGGAGTCTCCTTATTAAAGGGGGCTTCCAGATTCCAAAGTCCTGCTAAAAACGCTTATAAAAGCAACCGTTGTTTTCAACAGAAGCTTTCAAAAAACGCTTAAACCGCTTGTAAAAGCCTCCATCAAATTCAATGGGAGCATTTTCAAGCGTTTTCACTGCATTTTAATTTTTTAAACGTTGCAAGCAACATTTAAGAAAAGGCTCATAAACGTGCCTCAAGGAAACATCCTGGTGTAGATTAGCCTATTGGAATGCATGGGAATTTCAAACATGGGCTTTTAACGCCTCAGGGTAAACACTGGGGAAAACGACCTTGTAGACTAAGCCTAAAGGAGAGATATTTTGATCAATGGAATCAAATTAATTTGCCTAACTACCTAAAAATGTTGCTGATAATGTATCATCACTATCTATGGCTATTCAAGAGAATCCCACTAGGTGGCGTTGCATTACAGAATTTCATGGCATAATATGTATAAGGTATAGAAAATTTAACACACACCAGTAAAAGAATTAGGAATATGTATATAGGCTGGCACAAATCAGAATTTTGGGCTACAATCCTTACTTGAGGTGCAGTGAATGAGAAATGATATCATACAGTGGGACTGAATACAGAAGGTTTAAACTGGATTCTAGGGCTGATCACAGATCAAAGTTAAAGAGGATTAGTATAAGTTTATGGCTGCCCAATTATAGAATGAGAAATGCAAATGTTCTGCCAACATCAATGAATACGGTGCGTTTGCTTGAACCCATAGATAAAAGAGGGCAGCAATATGTTTTATCACTGCAATCAAGACAGAATCGCCTCTGGTATGAATAAATTGGAAGTGGTTTGTGTTTAAAATATACCAACCCACTTTAACAGAGTGCTGGGTAACATTTGTTTGATGTATTGCCCTAAGTGCACCTATCTCTTCCTAGTTATAAACTGATTTACCCAGGTGCTATTTTGGCTTCCCAATACAGATAGGTCAATAAAACCCTAGCATAGGTTTTACTATTACCCACCAAAAATGTATTTTCTACTCTATTTTTACCTAGCTCAAAAAGTAAACACTTTAATCGAACACTTTAACCAAAACCCTAATATTTAACCAATGACATAGCATATCCCCTAAATCCTAGGTTGAGCCAATAAATATTCTCAGCCCCTAAAATTGGTCATTTTTATGGGCCCCAAAAATACTAGAATTAAAAGCATTCCTGTAAATGGTTTACATGTATCTCTATGCTGAAAAACACCAATCGTAACTGCAGAATCAGGATAAATGTTGCAATGGTGATTACTTTATAACATAGCTACTTACCGTTGGCTTTTTGCCTTCTTTTAATAAAGTCTTCCGTCGCAAGACCCCTTGTATGGTGACTGATCCAGGATATAAATGCATTGCAAGTTCAGCTGAATCTGCAGAGCTGCAAAGAAACAATACACCTAAATGTCAGAGATTACCCCTTTCACCAACCGTCAGTGGGTGCCAACATCCTGGAGCACAATGCTGCCAGGACATTAGTACAAGCATTGGCTTGAGACAGACATCAAATGAATGAGGAATTTGATGCGCGTCACAGGCAGCTTTTAATACACAGCACACAGAAAACAAATGTTAGATTCAGAGAACAGGCCATGGGGTCACATGACATCCGGTAAAGGGGCTTTTACATTCTTTTACCTACTTTGAATATAAATTACAAGTGAACTGTCCTTTTAGTCTTTGTCAAATGTTAAAAGTTTAAATAGTAACTCATTGCTTTAATTTCTAAGACAAGCGGTAGCTTTTTTTTTCTCTCTTAAGAATATGCTGTGGTATGACCGTATTACTGTATAGCCAGACTTTTGCTGCTATATCCTCCAGCAAGTAATGAAAGTGAAGTGACAAACTACAAATCTGAAGATAACACAAAATATTGAGCATGGTTGTATCAGAACTTTGTTTTTGTAAATCATTAAAAATATAACTTGAAAATAATGTGGAGACTTTTGTTAATCCTTTAAAAGGACAGAGGTTCTGCAGTCAGATAACTTTGTATTTATGTTGCTTGTGTCCGTGTGTCAGCGGATGGTATATTTGCTGTATATTACAGGTAATGATAAATGATTACTAGAATTGGGCCATTTTCATATGGGATGATGTCAGGTGATCCCATGGTTTTTGGTAGATAAGGGTAAAAACAAAAGCTCACTCAGTATTAAAGTCAAGCAAGAATACTGTTTTATTGTGTATGTTATTGATGAACCAAATACAATAAGCAGCAAATCAGAATCTTTGTTAATGGACACTGTGAACAGCTGCTAAAGGAACAAACTTGCCTGGAACTGCGCAGATGTACGCAGCTCCTAGTAAGGGAGGAGATCCGGAGTCTGCGCATAGACAGAGAGTGAGGTCTCCTGAAAATGAAGGGAGCAAGGACATTTCAGTATGCCCCATCCTTCCATTTATCATATTGAACATCCAAAGGCTTCATTAGAGTAAAATATTCACAATCAAAAAATTAAAAAAAACAAAACAAAAAATAATAAAACCTGACCTATCTTTTCAAAGTTTTTTAATTTTTTTTTTTTTACCATACACATTTGCACAAAAAAAAAAATCAAAACAAAATATAGCGCATGTAAATATTGTATACCTGAGCTTGGTATGAAATAGGCAAAACGTAAGGCAAAGGGAGCAGGGGAGAGGTAAGGAACCTTCAAGGTATCATTTCTATTTTTTTTTTTTTTTACCTAAAGCCTGCAGTAGGAAGAATGTCTTTTACATTGCTAGACAGTGGGAATAATGTCACTCTTACAGATAACAAAAAAAAAATGACCTGAGAGGAACAAATTGCTCATTGCTCAAGCAACCCCTAGCAACCTCGGGAGGAAACCTGGTTGTGAAACACTAATCTAACCTTTTCCCATACTGCTGAAAAGGCATTTTGTTGCTAGAAGTGTTCCTAGCACTCATTACCATTTCTCATTGCTACTTGTCCTAAAGGAAAAAAAGGACAATTCTCTCCAATTGAGAGCCTGATGGGGCCTTTCATCCCTTACCCACTAAACTATTAGGTAGAGAACTGGCAATACCTAAAAAAAATTTATTGTACACGTACATACACATTATATCATTCATTTCTACAAGAGAACAAGAGTACAGATGAGGCCAAGGTTACAAATTCCTGCAATGACACCATATAGATAATTCATCCTTCTGAGGCAGGATGAAATAGAATACCCAATATGATTTTTTTTATTGCTGTTTGGTCAGTTACATCTGCATTTGATCATAGCTTCCACACCTATAAATATTAGGTGATAAGACACATGCAATTACAATTCTTCTTTCTAGTACAATGTCTGAACTGAAGCCTTTATGATAGATACCATTAATAATGTGGAAAGTCTCTTCAAACTGTTCTGATTAACACCAAACGATACAAAGCTCAATACATAGCTTGTGCGTGACTGCCACATATGCAGACAGTCAATGCACAGTTAAGAATGTAGCTGTTCTATAAATACAATATATGGAAATGATTAAGTAAAACTCTGGAAATGATGACAGACGACGAGGGCTACAATGTGACCAGCTCTTCATATGTAAAGACAATGCTGTTTTTTTTCTCTCTCTGTAACAAGGAATTAGTAATGCTATTGTAGAAAAATACAGGAGACAATGGTATTCCAAGGATGTAAGAGCATGGCAGGGTAGGCTTAGTAAATTGTATGAAATTAATTGCAAAGCAGGTTTAGTTTCCTACAGCTTTAACAAATGCCTCCTAACCATTCCTGTAGTGATAAAGAGGATTCAGCTTACTACATAAATGTACAGTGACTAACAATGTCTTTCTTTATAATTGTCACAACTAAACTCTCACCAAGATGGTAATCCTTTGGTATGTATTGAAAAACAAGGATTGTATAGGGAGATCTATGAAATATAAAGCAGTGCAGAGCCAATAGATCAATTGTGACAAGCTGGTGACATATTTAGATGAAAGGGATGCCTTACCTAAATGTGTTAGCTTACTGCACTGGACCAAAAAGTTATGAATAGGCTCTAAAACCAAAAAATGCAGGGTTCTGACAATTGCATATAGGAATTTTCAATTAATGCACAGACATTTCTGCAGCTGGCTATTAACAGAGCAATACAAGCAAATGATGCATCATAATTGTATTCTGCCACTAGTTCTCAGCATATAGAGTAGGGGAACCAATTGTGTCTGTAGCCATCCAGGGAGGTCCTACAAGGTAACTCCATATCATTTTATTTTTGTAACCAAGTCATTCTGGGCTAGTCTTGTCAGACTTGACAACTTTCAGTAGGAAGAGTGGGGAAGCTTAGACCCCATGTAAGGTTTTTATTGTTGCTTCTCAGTTGCGTAATTGAAAGCTTTGATTGGGGTTTCAGCTACATATTTTTGTCAAGAACTAATTAACTGCTCAGGCTGAATTTTTAAAACAGATACAGCTATAGAACACTACAAATATAACGTGACAAAAAAAATTTGGTCATGCACTGATTCTATTTGATTATAATTTATGCCATAACTGACTGCTATTCAGTTGCTGTGCAAAACAAACATGAAGCACAATAATAGTGTTTTGCGACAGAAAATATATCTATTAAAACTTGGACAAACTGAAGATTTGAATAGCTGGAAATCTGAGAGAATCAGCACACAGCAAAACAAAAAAAAAAGAAAAACCCCAAAAGCAGAAAAGGAGCACCGGCAAACAAGAGAAAAAAAATTATTTGAGCCCGTGCAAAAACCGCACCACCACCATAGTGCCGGAAAAATACCTGCTGGCCTTCAATGGGCCTCGGTAGCCATTCCATGCCCCTCGTGTCATCGGCCCCAGAGAATGGTACAATCTGTTCCTGTTGGATTCCATTACAGATTGGCAATGTTACATACAGAGTGATACCACAAACAGGAAATACAGAACAAGCAGAGCACAGGCTGTTCACATACAGCCAATATGCTCAACTGAACTCTCTATTTCATTTTATACAAAAGTAACCCTGCACAGATACTGGTAACATATCTGATCCACTAAAATGTTACGGTTACTCTCAGAGCAGCACAGACAGCAATGTCTAAAGGCAAATGTTTCTGTTTCAACCAGATTAATTTATTAATATTATTATAGTTCCTGGAAAATACTGAAAACAAAAATGTTACTACAGACAAGAACAACAGTCTTTCCTTTAGATTATGCCTGATTTTTGGATTTCTGTTTCCTTCATCATACAGAAATATATGGCTGCAATTTCCTACATGATAGATACAAAGATAAACTTTTAATGGTCCCAAGTGGAGCCTGCATGTGATTCACATTATCCAGATGGATGAGCACAGTAAGTCATGAAGCGTCTGTAGGCACATTTCCCCAAAGGCAGCAGTTGTGTCAGACCAGTTAAAGTCTGTTGCTGCCTGATGATCTCCTTAAAAACAGTAAGGTATGAACCATTTGGTAACTGTTTTACAGCCCAAAATACTGCTTGCAAGTGTGTCTGATCAAGTTTATAGACAGCCTAAATGCAGTTTACATTATTGGTATGCTTCAATTCCAGAGTGTTGTAGGGTTATGCACCATTGCATTTTATTATTTGACTTGCTGGCCTCTCCTAGTTTATGATTTTTGCTCTTTTTCTTAAGGCACATTTGGACTATTTGTACATTTAGACCTACCCCGTATGAAAAAATATGTAACATGGTAGTGCCCCACAGCAACAGATATGACTACAATTGAAATATCAGTGTATTGTCTTCCTAAATGTCAAACCATCTTGCATTTTTTCAGAAGATGCAGTCTAGCCTGGTGGATTGTGAAGAGGCATTTGGTAGCATGTGATTAGGTTTTTTGACACTAGATTGCTCTGCAGATCACTACACATGGAGATAAAGTGCTGTCCAATACCCTCCACATGCAGGGGTGGAAGAGCACAGATGTCACCAGAGGGCTCAGACTGCAGTGAACACTTTAGGCTATGACGGCATGAAATCACAAGAATGCTGGCAGCCAAAAAATAATGTAAAAAAGAAAACAAAATGCCTTCAAATTTTACTTTAACAAGACTAAACACTTAGACACATGGGCAAACTTTGTACAAGTATCAGCATAATTGCACTTACCTTTCAAATGCTGGCCATGACATATCTTCACTGAGCTCAGAGCCATCACTGCTTCCTGCAAATGAAAATTAAATAGAGGATCAATCAAAATAGAACACAAGTCAGTGAGGACAAGCTGAAAACAAAACCTCAAGTACTGGAACAGATTAAAAGGTAATCTGAATTATGTAAGTATGCTTCATACTTTTCAAGAACATTCCAAGTACATCACAGGAACACAGAATAAAAGTCAGTACAACACATGTGGCTCTCTTCACACAATGTTAAAAGTCCAGTTTTATATAGCAGTGGATAGATTTGTAAAACAAGGAAAATAGGGAGATCCAAATTTACCAGATTATGTTCTATCTAATGCAAAACGGTGTTTCAATTTTTGTTTGTTTTAATTTTCCTCACTCAAAGCCACAAAATGCTTTTTTTGTGTGGCTCCAAGTCTTACTGTCACATACACACACATCCTAGGCAACAAAGGGGTGTGAATGACTGCCTTTGTGATAGGTGTATGCTCACAGAAGATGCTGCTTTATCTGAGGGTTAGCTGTATGGAAAAGGCCAATCACCAAGGTGCCAGGCGTACAAACTTTTCTGGATGGGAATTGTGAATTATACGGTGTTGCTTTTTTTTTGTGTGAATAAAGTTGCATTTGGAGATGCTTTATTATCTACTTATACTAGAGCAGTGTGGTGGTTTATGATCAGAACATCATAGGCAGAGAACAGAGAAGATGGTCCTTTCAAAAACACATTTGAGACTGAGCCTAGACACAATAATCTAACTGGAGGGCAAAGATTGCTAAATTTATGTTATTAAAATTCTGTTTTTTGGAAAGATCGGGGTATTCACAGACTATACATCAAAAGGTGATGTTAGAGAACCTCTGGGCAAGCAAACTATTTGTTAATGCCAAATTTGGTTTATGGGAAAAAAACTGCCAAATTGCTCAATTTTTGCACTAAATAATAACATTCAAATTGGGGTACTGAATCCAGACTCTTTAAAATTCCCATAATAAACATAAGCTACTTAACACTTACATCACATTGATGCTTATACACTAGATACTAAAAGCTGGGGCAAGGAGAATTTATTTATGACCAAGCCTGTTTGTGTCTGCACTGTATCTGCAGACCAAAACACATAATTGTTATCAATTGTCATTGCTGCATAGGCTAGTTTGGGTAAATGTTTTGCGTGCTAGCAGCCATAAATGGCTGGTCTTGTGTAATCACCCAGGAAATAGATCACAAACTGTTAGAAAAAGGGAGCCTCTTCATAAGTTTAGCAAAGGCTTGTCTGTCCCCCCACGCATTGAGATTCCAGAAAACCAAGTCTGGAAAGCAAAATTGCATTCTGTACTGTACAGTTAAGACTGCACACAGGCTGAATACAAACAAGTTACACTGTCCTATTTGTGAGGACAGCTCTCAATGCACAGGGTAAGAAAAAGCAAAGGGTAGGATGTTGTTTGTATGCTAAATACATATGCTAAGAAAATTAGTTGTGTTCTAAAGGAAAATGTATTCTTTAATGCAGTCTGCAGATAAGTCTAGATTACTTCCATTTAACTCATTACAAAATCCTACAATACATCTAATATTGCTCATTTGATATGACCACTGATCTTTACTCCACTGTGAAGAGATCTCAAGAAAAGAACTATACATTTCTGACAGGCTGGTACAGAACCCCAGAGGTTTTGGGTAATTACTACTCTTCCACCTCAATGTTACATATTTTTCGGTCCTGTCCTAGGTTGGGGAAGTTGAATCATTTATACCCTCACAGGGCTCACCTTCAAGTGGCCCTTAGACCCACCCCTGCTCATGTTTTACATCAACTCATTGTTTATTATGAGATATAAAAGATCCCTGTTAGTACATCTGGCAAGCG
This sequence comes from Pyxicephalus adspersus, assembly GCF_032062135.1. Taxonomy (NCBI): domain Eukaryota; kingdom Metazoa; phylum Chordata; class Amphibia; order Anura; family Pyxicephalidae; genus Pyxicephalus; species Pyxicephalus adspersus. Next base: position 22,776,316 of record NC_092865.1, on the reverse strand, counting down.
GTGCCAAGGTATGTGCCTCACCTTTGTGGCATATATCCCCCCTCAGTGTCACAATAGTTCTACATATTCAATAACATTATGTTTATGAAAAATATGACAGCTTCCTTGAGGGTTAGTTCTGCAAACCCTCAGAATGATTTGATCCTCTCATGGACTTCTAGAGTGTAAAATAATCTTGTAAGTACGTTGTTTTGATTTCTGGATCCCCAACCCTACCCCTTCCCCTTAAGATTTTTATTTTTAATTAAAAATAGATTTTGGTGATGATTTACTGGCCTGAGTTTCCCCCTTCCTCCTTTACTTCTTTCCTGGACTACCTGGATGCTCCTGAAACATGTTTACGCATTTGTTAGTTGTGATATGAAGTCTTTATGCCTTTATATATAGTGGGAAATCTAAAGCAGGCTTCAGTGTGCAGTTTTCTGTTGTTGCACTGTACACTGACCTCTCCGTCTAAATAAAGAATTTAGTCACAAAAAGCACCTTTGTCATAGTACGCTAATTAAATAGAATAAAATTTGCAACGATTGTCAGTGTCTGAACTAACTACATAATAAGGGAAGCGAAAAATATGCAGTAGTTTGTCATGAATTCCTTCAAATCAAGGAGCAAAAGGAGTAGAACATTCCTCAATGTAGGGAACTTATTTGGCTTAGGTTCTTCTTTTACTATTTGATTTAGCCTTCTAATTTGATTTTTTTTTTCATGAGACTTTCATGACAGCCAAAGAGTATGAAACTGCCTAACAACTGCATTCACAAAACATGAGAAATACTGCTGAAGAGATTACAATATCAAGCTGGTCAGTCAGGTGTAGAGGCTTACCTATGGATATACCACTAGAAAGAGTGGAGCTTTCTGCCTGTCCTCTGGAAGGCGTATGGGGCTCCATTACACTGTCATCAAGTAAGTGCCGTGGTCCCGCGTTTGGAAACGTTGCACTTTTAAACTCTGCTGTGTTCATTTTATGGATGAAGCTGGAAGGAAAAAAAAAGTTACAGTGCAAATACCAATCCTATCCATATTCTTAATGTTGTTAACAATGATTGTTGTTGCAAAGACCTGCAGGAAGACATTGCTCATTGTTTCTGCATTAATATAAGAATCATGTCATTCACAAATATTTAAAGGAACCAAAAAGGCAAATGGATTGTTCAAAGGTAAAGGTTGTGTTGCATACATGGACTAAACGCCTGGATGAAGAAAAGCTTACTTGTATCCCAAACTATGGCATTTGCGGTGCCCATGGGGGATGAGATTACGAGGAGATGGTGGGGTTGGTGGTAACAATACACCTTCCACTGCAATACTTTTTCGAGAGCTTTGAGGTGAGGCTCCTGTTTCAGGTCCTGTAAGTCATAAAAGAACATTTAGCTTTAAAGTAGTAATGTTACCTAAACCATATTTTTATAAAATAACAAACAAGCCTAAGCATTATAATTTTCCCTTCACTGTGATACAGATCCAGTATATTCAAATTGGACTACTTTTGCAGATGACAACAAACAATTAAAATTACTCCCTGAACTCCCCCCCCTTCCACACACATCAAGAATGCATGTGCAAACTGGAGATACCTTATCTAATGGTAAGTTAGATGCCTACAAATCCTATAAATATGAGCATTTTACCAAGTCAGTGATATATTGGTGACTGCTTCCCTTTGGTGTTATCCACTGAGGAGTATTTGTGATATAGAGAGTGAGCTGCGGCTTTATAAACACAGGTATAGAGGACTTCATATCAAACTATTTCTCTATTTATATGCAGATATAAAACTAGATAACAAAAGCTATGATGGACGACTTGACTGTTGCTAAAAATATATTATTCTTTTACGCCACAGTTGCTATATAACAATTAAACAATATAATCCTTTGTGTCATGTACCACATAAATGTCTGTCTGAACCTTTTTTTAGAATATTCACCTGCCCCACAAAACAGTTACTTCAAATGCAAAGAGGCAAGCTTCATTTATTATCAATTTTACATCGCTAAAATAAATCATAAATATGCAAAAATATTATGTGCAGGTTCACTAATATAATCTTGTATTACCAACTAGATCCTCCCGAGATGCTGCAGTACGCGGAGTGCTGGTCCCAGGCTCAATTTTCAAAGATAACCTGTGGAATGCAAGAACACAACACATACAGTTACATTTATCAGTACTTAATACAGGAACCCAATGCTTCTGAAAATAACTTATGGCCAGCTCTGGAAAAATCTGGGAATGCAAAGTCAGTGTGGCCAAATCACATTTCATTCTACGCTATTAAGGGTATTTAACCTTTAAGTTTTACATGAGGGAACAAGGAAGTCTTTAACCTTCTGGACAGCCAAAGCAGTCAAAGTGATGGGTGGGAAAAACAGCAGTCACGTCAACTGAAGACTGCATGTAGCTTATGAGAGATCAAAACCCAAAGCTGGCATTATATAGGGGACTTTCTCCTAGCAGTACTTGGGAACACATCAACAGAAGAACAATTGTCAACTTTGCTTATAAGTTGCCCTCATCTGAAAAAGCCCACAAACCATTTTCAGATCTAATAGATTGGACGTTGACAAGAAAAGGACACAGTTCTTGAGACCTTAAGCTTAGATTACATTTTCTAGAATGATTTCTTTTATATCAGCTTTACCATGTAAAACACTAACCTATTTTTTTTTTTTTAACAGAACTGAAGGTGGGGGAGGCCAGATGTGGACCTCCGGGCCTCCAGGTTATTATTATTAAACAGGATTAATATAGCGCCAACATATTACGCAGCGCTGTACATTAAATTGGGATTGCAAATGACAGACTAATACAGGAGGAGAGGACCCTGCCCCGAAGAGCTGACAATCTAGTAGGTGGGGGAATTTCACACACAATAGGATGGGAGATATGTAGTGGTGGGAAGTAGTGAGGGTTTAGCAGACAGAAGATGAGTAGGCAAGTTTGAAAAAATAGGTTTTGAGCGCTCTTTTAAATGAGCAGAAAGTCAGAGCAAGCCGAATAGGATGAGGAAAGACCATTCCAGAGAGTTGGGGCAGCTCCAGAGAAGTCTTGTATCCGTGCGTGTGATGAAGTTATGAGTGAGGAAGTCATTAGTAGGTCATTGGAGGAGCGGAGAGAGCGGCAGGGGGAGTATTTTTTAACCATTCTCCCGTTACCCCTCTATCCATTCCCTTGTAACTCAGTTGGATCAAAATATAGGTCTCTTTGCACGTTTAAATCTTTAATTGGAAGTTTTTTTGTTTTTTTTTACCAGCAAGGTAGTTTGCTGGTTTTGCAAGGGACAAGTTGGTCTGAAGGCTCGGGTCTTATGCCTAGAGTTGAACTCACCATAAAACTTCTATCTGTATCTCTATATGCTGGCACTATGATGGGTTATCCTGACAATTTTTTTTTTTAACTAATGTCAAATCTTATAGGCAGCAGTGTAACCTGAAGGTTTATGACTTTCTGTGTTTCAATGGACTCCAGGAAAAAAAATTGATTGATTGGTAAAATATGATTTTTGTACTGAATAAATAAGGCAGATAAGGAAACAGAAAAGTGTGAAACAATGGTCTGGATTCTGTGAAATATAATATTTGCAAAAACCCTGCTGCAGCGTTCTTTATAAAGGACCAAACAACCCTTTTGTTCTAGGTTGAAGGAAAACAGACAGTTCATGGAAAACAAACAATTTCTAGTGAAGCAATAAATGTAAAAATGTATGGCTATAACATCTCATACAGTTTTAAGGCGTTTTATTACTATATCTGTTAAGTAAGCTCAAAAATCTCATAATTCGGGAATCTGAGACAAGCACATGGTCTGCTGCATGTAATAGTTTATTTTACATTACAAAGCAACCAATGGCGGCTGCCAATTCATATTCATTATAATCTTTATATTATTCATTACAAAGTAAGCAAACCTTTCACAATGCTTCTGTCAGTGGTTGCTGGACCCTATTATTTGGTAAGGTGCAAACACCAATTTCCGTGGTTGAGTGATTGTAACATTGGAATATATGAAACTGGAATGGAAGCAGCCTTGGATTTTATGTTGTTAGGAACATGGGTATTGAAATGCATAAAAAAAAAAAAAATCATGTTAGACCTAAACCACAAAATTGAAAACAAACTACTCCTGGAATACTTGCCTATCAGCAGGTTTAGGCTACCTCTCATGTGTTTCTGGCACAAAGCTGCAGCATGGTGTCTGAATAAATGCTGAGGCATCAATTACATCAATTTGTCTGAGGAGCCAATCAGAGCTTTTCTCTGCACACAGCTCCAACCCATGCCATGAGTTTGTGAGAGATAGGAATCAGACATTTAAAAGTTTACATGCAAGGCTATTTAGATCAGTGGGGAAAGGTTTAGCCAAAGAGAATTTGACAGTTTAGGTCTGTAAAATTAAAGTGGAGAACCAGTAAAAAAATAAAAAAAAAATAAATTCAACACTTAAAGCTGTGTCTGATAAATTTATTTTACTACAGCATCTTTAAGAATTTTAGTTGGCATTAAATAATCTAAAAATCACTAAATAACTTAGTATTGGACAATAGTGGTTGTAAAGTTAATAGGCATCAAAGGAAGCTGCCCTACAACTTTATGTATAGTTTGATAATATACATCTTTTTTAACTTAATTAGAAATTACATGCAGTTATTTAGACATCAGGAGCGTTTGCCCGTAAGAGTTTGGTGTGGGCTACATATATGAAGAGCTACTATTTGAAAGAGAAGGGCAAATAATGGATAACATAATTAGAAGGGTTTTTTAATTGGAGAGGTGTACTGTCCATATTACAATTACTCCACTTCTGTTCTGTCAATGGCCTAGTAACACACAGGACAATTTTCACTTGTGATAAACAACCATTAGAGAATCTAGCAGCTGTCTACTCACTGCTGTCCCTATTCATTCTCTATGGGCAGGCAGGGAGTTCAGGGGTGTGAGAAAGTGGTAACTGCATTGCATTCTAAACATAGTTTAAAGGTGGTCACACAAAAAGTCTTATTTGGTTCCCTTTGGCTTGGTAAATATTTTACTAATATATTTTAGTCTTAAATATTGTGAGCATTCCTGTGCTGATACTTCTTACATTCTTGTGCCAATACATCTTACATTCCTTTCAGCCAATTCTGAGGACTACAGAACCAGATCCTTGTATGTTTTAGGAAATACTAGAAGGAATGAGGTTTTGTTCTCCTATATTGTTTTAGTTGATGTGATATAGAAGTGCATGTGAGAGTTGTCATACTTGTATTGAAAGTATGTTTCTGGGAGAATTATTGAAGTGGAAAATAAGGGCCACTTCAGACCCATGATGAACTGCAGTATTCTGCTGCAGACCCTATTAAAGTGAATGGGGGCTGATGGGTTTTGTGCATGTGGCTAATGCTGAAGTGGAATGCAGAACAGTTACAGAAAGTGACAAGTTGCCTTCGGCTGTGCAGTTACTTTTCCTTCTCTGGATGAATAGCATTGCATCCGCATGCAATCGTGGTTACCTGTACTACAGTTTGCCTCTTCCAGGCACACTGCAGCATTTTGCTTTTCACCCTGGAACAGCCAACAGCACTACAGATATAAAAGAGATCTAATAGGGGAAAAAGCTTGAAAAAAATGCAGCCATCATACCTAAAGGCTAGTAGATAAAATGGCCTATTTTGTGTTTGAAACCCATTGTATGGGCTGCAGTAGCCATGTTGGAGAGAATTGTAGTCACTATGTGCATGTGTAAGAAAGTCTAAACCAGACACATCAGCCACCCTGAAAGACAGTAGGAGTATGCTACACGGAAGGTCGTGGTTACAGCACTCACAGTTATGGCTGATCAATAAAACAGAAAGAAATGTATCATTAGGATATAAAACAAATATGATTATTGTTATTATATAATATTGTTTTGCTTTATAGTTGCATCCATTTTAAATAGCACTTAAAACTTTGTTGCAGTGAGGAAGAAGAAAACAAATACATGATCAGAAATTAAGTGCAATATTGCATGTGCTACGCCAACAATGCAGCCCGGTGTTAATGGAGTCCATGGGTAAACTGGTCACAAATCTTAAAAATTTATCCCAAGTTTATAACCCCCCACCCTCCCAAAATATAACCCTGAAATTCTGATGTCACCTGCCACATGGGTCAGTCACTCAAATCACTGAAGCCTGAGAGCCAAAGAGACATCAATGTATCTAATATATAGATAATAAGAGATCAGCAAGCTGAGATGACATTTGTCCAGACATCTCTCTTTACATCTTCATCATTAGAATGGTTAGCATTTGTGACACCATCTCAAATATATTTGACACTTTCCACTAGGATATAAATATATATATATATATTGCAAATAGCAAGAACAATCCTTGCTGTTGTGATGAGTTAGTCTGTTCACCACATGAAATGGTAATTGCTTCAGTCAGACAAATGCCTAAACAGGAAGCAAGCTCTCCTCTACCTGTCCCCCTATAGAGCCTCTGATGTACATTATTCTCATTTTTGTTTTAAAGAGCCCACTTACAATTTTCCTGGCATCTGTTTACAATCATATGAGAATGCTAAATCTCTCCTGTTTTCTATCATATAAAGTAGACATTTTGTAACGCGCATACACAATTGATTGCCGACACAAAACATTAGCAAAAATGAGAGACTCTTTATGTATAATGGTTTTTCTCAAGAAATACCAGCTGGCATACTAGGTATTTCAAAACTATTACCATGAATGGGGACCAAGGCATATATGAGCCAAATTTCTTTCCCTAGTTTTGGACAAAGCAGGGAAATGTTAGAACACCTATCGGGTTTTTACTGCTCTTTTGAGAGAGAATTCCTCCAATTTTATGTCTTGCTGACAATGTTTTACCAGTGAGGAAATAAAGTTCTAATTCTAATTTTGATCATTTCATAGGAATTTCTAATTTTCAGCAAATGAATATGATCTAAGATTGAATTGTGATGCATACCACAAAAGTTAGGGTGATATACATCATTCTGTTCACTCATTTAAAACGTATTCTGACAGACATACCAGAACAGACAGAACATCTGTATTTAACTGTAGGAAAAACGGTCATTATTGAAACAAAGCCTGTCAGTGATGTCATTTTGACTGCAATGTACAGCTGCCAAGAAACTAAAGCAGCAAGCGAGTGAATTCATACATCATGACAACATTCTTCAGTCTGCCTAATTATTAATGACTGAATAGGATGTCCACACAACAGCCATAAAAACTATGGTGGTTCTATGGAGGGGGACATAAAAGGATACAAAATGGAAGCAACCAATAAATATACATCAATGATCCCCTAACTGAAGAACATTTGTATGAGCACCACTACTGCTCCTAAAGGGGTGAAGCAGCCAGATTTTATTTCTGCATAAGCAGGAAGATAAAGCCACGGAAGGCACACGTTCTGTTATTTCAGCAAAATGGAATGTTACAAGAAAAATTAAATACTGAACTGCTACCCAGGAAACCATGTACCTGAATAAAAATCTATTCACATGCAATGAAAGCAAACGTAAACTGCTTCCACCCATTGCAGGGGGCCTGCAAACAAATTTTCCCTCTGTGTAGTGGTTTACACTTATAAACATGATACACTAGCAGCCCCGTACTGATTTTGTAACAAGAAGGAAAGTTAACAATTAGGAAAATAAATGCACACAGGTTTTCTAGCAGTTGTTAGAAAAAAGCAAAAACTGAACTTACTTATAATTATCGTCCTCTACAAACTTCTGAAGCTCTTCAATGTATTGCACAGAGTTTAGGTATTTCTGTACATGAGACAATATAGGAATATCTGTGCAAAACAAAAACAAAACAAATCTAAGCGACAGATATGAATGACAGCTACAAAATGACCAGGTCTACCAAAGAGAACCTGTCCTGGGAGAAATATGCCAGTTGCCACTGCTCGCCTTTCATCCTTAAGATGCAGCCCTCCTGCAGGGGGATACTACAACTTGGCAGCAATCTGAGTCATGGCTCCAAAACAAGTATTCTGATTGGGTGTTTTACTTGGATTTTACATTCCATGTATCTGATCTGGGTCAGTGATACATTGTACTGGAGCCAAAGCCAGTACAAGTAGTATTTTTATGGGGTTGTCAGTAATGGCATTCTCCATATTTCACCATTTAAAATTAAGTTTACACTTGTTTTACTGTATAGACAATATGGAGAAGCATTGGACATCTTTGAAGTCTTCTTAAGAACAATGGTATATTCAAGTAGCTCATGATCCTCTGCTTTCCACCAATGCAGTCATAAAATCTGACATTAGAGCAATATCAATCAAGCATATGGACAGGATACACTTGTCAGAGTCTCTCTAAACCTATTTGCTGGATGAAAGGATAACACTGTGGACTTTAAATGACATGGAAATGTACATCTGATGTGAAATTGCATACATCTGACCTATATACTCCATAAGAACTGTCACCTAACTACAGGTAACCACACTACATTGTGTATTCAGTAGAGATGTGGTCACTTGTAAAGGTGGTCAGATCAATGAGTAAAGGGACTGTATGCATGTGATGATGTAATAATTACTGCCCCACATAGGCTTTGTTGCCAACCTAGAAGCAAGGATATGTGAGAAACAAAGAGAAGGGTTTTAGGCAAACAGTAGGTTGTATTAGTGATATTATGTCATTATACAGGATACATGTAATCATTGATTCCTATTCATGACATAGACCTTCTACTACTTTCTTATGTGTAATTAATTGCAAAGATTCGCAAACGTATGGCTGTGATACCAGACGCGTTTCGCCCGGTGTAGGCTTCCTTAGGGGTAGCGGTACGTTATGCGAAGCAATGAACGCATACTTGAAAGCATCTAGATATAGAATAAACATGGCAAACAGAGGCAAAATCAGATAAAGTGACTATATAGTACATGTCAAATATTGAATAAATTGAATATATAGCAAAAATGTAATAACAGTAATTGTAAATCACACATATATAAGGTATAAAAGTATATATTGGATAAAAATGAAGAGAGATGTAATCTGAGTAATAGCGTACTGACTTCCTGGAAAAGGAATAGAAAACTTTGGATACTGTGGTCTCTGTTGGGGTAGGGGAGGATGATACCTGATAAAGGGTTAGTATACTGAAAATGAGCATAATGTAAAAAGTAATGAGAGATAGGCTACATTAACTGTAATGTGCAACAGAGAGGGTATCCTATGGGAGGGAGCTGCAGCAGCGGTCCATCTTTGTAAGAAGAAGAGGGTGGGGGGATCCCTAGACACGGCTCCTAAAAATGAGGAGCGTTGTGTCCAGGACCTTCCCCACCACATGCACGTCTTGAGCATGTGTGCACACTGGGGAGTGCGTGCTGAGGTCACCCTCAGGTAACTCCGACTACTCCTACTCCTTCTAAGCCTACTAGGATGTCCTTGGAATGACCTGGCTCACTGCCGGGATGCAGGCAGGAGTTACGTGCATCTGGCAAAGCATGTCCTTTCAAAAGAATGAACATGTACAAGGTATTGAAGATGGGAAAGGATTCTGCCATCTAACAGAGGTATGCATCAGCAATTATGCTGATGCTCCCATCCCCACAAGTGGGCAGATATGGGGGTTATCCCAGCCAGCTTGGGAAATGATGAGAAGTATAATACATTGCTATAAATGCTCATGGTTTTTGTAAGTATTTATGTATATTTGACATGTAGTATATGTGTAAAAGTCTTTCCATGATAGTACAGAGTACAGGTATCATGGCCCCACATATGTGAATCTTTGCAATCAATTACACATAAGAAAGTGGTGGACGGTCTATGTCTAGTGCGTTGTTGAGACAACAGAACTAGCGAGTAACTGGGAATGCATTAAATACTAATGTGTAAATGAGAGTTTGTTAATGGCTCATCGATGATAATGTAATTGGTGCTCTCCAATCTCCAAGGACAGGTTTTATTATATATATATATATATATATATATATATATATATATATAGTAAAGATGTAAATGATGGCTACAAAATGACTGCTTGTCTTTCCAAAGGACAGTTATACACTCACCATATTCACAGGATTGCTGCAAATCTGAGATAATTCTAAGTATATTGTTCATTAGATTCGATCTCTGCTCATTTTCCAGGATGCTGCCGGTGGATGGATATGCTGAATCTATATATGTGAGGTCTGAAAGGTAAATACCTGAAAGGAATAAAAGAGAACATAAAAACTTTGAAAGACAGACTCTCTTTGCAACATGTGCAAGTCATACACGGTTAAGCAACAGTTTAATCCCATCCTTTGGGAATTCATTCAAGCCTTTAGATGTGCGTAACTGTACTCTGTACTGGCATGGAAAGACTTTTACACATGCGGATAACTTTATACAAAAACGTCATTCAGATAATGAAAACAGAATTGTAACGGACACACACAGCAAGAGCTGAAGTGGGACAGAACATGTGCGCTGGAGTAACCTGAGAACACAAGTCCAATTCATGCATTAATGAATCTCGAATTCCTGAATGCTACAACTAATAGTATGATACTGGGGTATGTCATTATCTTAAAAAGTATGAGTGCTGGATCAAATATTTTTAGTTGCACATATATAAAAATGGGTTGTGTATTCTAAATAACAGCTAGAAAAGTAAAATAGGGAAAATGTATTTTTCTGCTAGGGACAAAAGTATATAATTTGGTGAAAAAATTTCAGTGGAATTTTCTGTGCTAAAATGTTCAATACTAAAAAATTCCATTCATTTTACATTAAGGTACAATTCATATATTTCCATTATAAGTAAAATAGGTGCCCAAAAAACACTCATGTAGTATGAAAGGTATGTAGTATGGGCAACGGTATGTAGTATGGGCAACAATCAAAGGGCATGGTTTACACTTGTAATATGGCAAATTATTATTTTAGTTTTAGTCACACTGAGGTGTCCAACCTCAGTTGCGGAGCGTCAATATTCACACATTTAGTATTTCCTTATACAACAGTAAAATTGAGAAGAGTATGGTATGCTATATAAAAAGAGTAAAATATGATGACAGGTTTCAGTTCAGGCAACAAGCACTGCAAAAACCTGCCGAATGTGGTTAAACCAGAGCACCATAGACCAGATAATGAATGTAAATAGGAGAAACTTTGTTACTACCACATTTACCATGTTGCTGCTCTGATCTTATACGTTGTCTGTAATTGCTCTTTAAGCAATTTAGTTTTATGGCGACCTACCCAAAAACACATGGATAAAATGCTTTGAGTTACAGAAAAACAGATTTTACTTATTAGTTCCAAGGAAGAAAGAAGCAATTTTACAGATGCACGGGTCACACAAAATCATGTTCAATTCCATTTTCTGAAAACTTAAGTGTAATCACTTGTATATACGTCAGTTTTTTTTTTTTTAATATAACTTAACTGTAGTTTGTAAAACAAAGACCTTTTAGTATGCAACAAAAATGGAAAATGTTCATTTCTAATACTTGGTTGAAAACCCTTTGCTGGTAATGACAGCCTGTAGTCTTGAACTCGTGGACATCACCAGATGCTGGGTTTCCTCCTTTTTAATGCTCTGCCAGGCCTTTACTACAGCAGCTTTCAGTTGTGGGCCTTTCTGTCCGAAGTTTAGTCTTCAACAATTAAAATGCATGCTCAATTGGGTTCAGATCAGGTGACTGACTTGGCCGTTCAAGAATATTCCACTTCTTTGCTTTAATAAACTCCTGGTTTGCTTTGGCTGTATGTTTTGGGTCATTGTCCATTGTCTGTATTATGAAACGCCTCCCAATCAATGTGACTGCATTTAGCTGGATTTGAGCAGACAGTACGTCTCTGAACACCTCAGAATTCATTTGGCTGCTTCTGTCCTCTGTCACATCATGGATAAACACTAGTGTCCCAGTGCCACTGGCAGCCATGCACGCCCAAGCCATCACACTGCCTCCACCATGTTTTACAGATGATGTGGTATGCTTTGGATCATGATCTGTTCCATGCCTTCTCCATACATTGTTGTTCACTTGGTTGGCTGTTGTGAAGGGGTTTCTCTTCACCATGGAAATGATTTTGCCATCATCCACCACTGTTGTCTTCCGTGGACGTCCAGGTCTTTTGACGTTGCCGAGTTCACCAGTGCTTTGTTTCCTTCTCATGATGTACCAAAATTTCTCCTAATATTCTATACTTCTAATATTGTAGAAATTTCTCGGATGGGTTTTTGCAGCCTAAGGATGGCCTGCATGGAGAGCTCCTTTGACCGCATGTCTCAAAATCTTCCATATCTTCCACATACAAGCAAACCCCCCCACACCCAAATCAACCTGACTTTTTTATGCAATCTTTTTGTTCAACCCATGGAATTAAAGCGCAAAGTCTGTAGTTCAACTGCATCTGAGTTGTTTCATTTACAATAATTGTGGTAATGTACAGAACCAAAATTAGAAAAAAAGTTGTCACTGTCAAAATATTTATGGACCTAACTGTATTTTTACATTACAGAGGGTGCATGCTATGCATATTGATAGGGCCCTACTTTGTACCTTACATTATGTTTTATTATGTTTATTTTGTTGGGTAAATGCTATCAGAGAAACAAACTCCTGCCAAGCCCGGAGACGAGGAAGTGGCTGCCAATCTTGGCTTTAGACCAAATTTATACTTTCCTTAGAAGATAAAGGAGAATTCAATGAAAGACAGGAAATTTATTTCCTTAGCCTGAAACCGAAAGAAATAATAAGGGCCACACAAAGTTGCTTCCACTTTAGTCTGACACCTGTGTACACACCATCTAGAACTAATAAAAAGTTAGAATTAGACTTTCTTAGTAATAAAAGTAGCCAGTTAAGAGGGAGCCAGTGGAATTTACAATGCTGAATCTTAAAAATTAATTTTTAAGCAGTTACTAGAACACCTAATTGTAAAGTTGCTACACTACAATCCAGATGTGCTCACTGTTATAACAAATGCCAGTATTGGCTTCTGTGGCCTGGTCCTGGTAATACTACTATAAATGCTTGTGGTTTCTTCTAAATAGTCGCTTTGCTTGTATAACCCCTTCATTGTGTTTTTGTACTCAGCTGCACAAATATTTAGGTAAAGAACCTGCCATAATAATTGGAAAAATTATAAAGAGTTACAGTAAGTAAAATGTTAAAATATGTATATATTACACATAGTTTGTATCAAAATTTTGTACTGAAACTCAGACTAGGTTTTTGTTTTTTTTTAAACTTCTCTCAACTGATACATTTCCATCCCATAACAACCAAGAGCCATTATAGCAGTTGGTTTGTACTGCTCCGTAACACTTGGCTGATCATTATTGTGTCTTTTGCTATGTCTCTCAATCAGGGTTCCTCCAGAGGGGTTGCTTTAGCAATAAGCAATTTGTCAAATTAGTTTAACCAATGCCAATGATCTTTATGGCTATCTGTAAGGATGACATTCTCCCCACTGACCACCACCACACTAATAAGTTGTGGATATAGGAATTATAGCAGGGGTTTCCTAAGACCTGAACGTTACTTTCAAGGGTTCCATCATGTTAAAAAGGTGGTGAAAGGCTGATTTATTGGTACCAAGAGACACCAAAAACCAATAAAGACAGCACTCAGAATAAAGAAAATCCCTTTGTTACAATAGAAATTGAGGGGACATTAAGCTCAAACTAACAGGGTCCTCATTTGTATAGTAACTGTCTGAACCCTTTAGCTTGACAGATAAAAGAATGGAAGGTGAAACCTCTGCTCTATGATCACTATAATCTCTGATCTATGATCATGTGATATCCTGAAGGGATTTAAGTGCTACAGTCTAAGGGGAAATGCTTTATTGACAAAATATAGGGACGTACAATTTAAAAGTAAAAAGAAATATATTATTCACTGTTGATACAGGTCAGAGCACTTTAAATGGGAGTGTGAAGAACAAAGTGTTAAGGTTTGCTATATTTTCACAGTAAACTCCAGAGCCACAAATGTCATGTTTGCACGGCAGGGGCCCAGTGAGCGCTGACCACAAGTAACTTTGTCCATTAAACATGTGGTTAATCAACAGCGGAAATATATTCAGAGTTCTGTTTCCTCTGAGCAACTTTCTGGCTAGCTTTTCAATCAATACATCCTTTTCTGTAGTTATAAGATGGATTAAACAGATGACGCGAGACCCCCAAATACCATAAGCAATGTACAGGAATATATAAATCTACGCTGTGGAAAAAGTATTCTGAAAATGAATTGAAAACATCATAGAATACCCAACAAACATTTATATCTATATGAACCATAAGAGATGCACAATTTTTAATAAGAATACATGAAGCAATTCTTACCAGCTCTTAGGATAACTGGCTTAACGCCAATTACTGCGGAAATCCATACAGAGACAAAGATCTAGTCATGCCAACTGGCCAAAGTATGTGAAAACCTTAAATGCATGACATTGGTTTTGCTAAATCATAATGAATCATAAATAATAACCTGGTCTTTTCCCTAATAAGATAGTGCTTACACCTTTATTATTCATCCTATTTTGCATTCTACAGCTAGTCTCCAGAAACCTTCTTCAGCCCATTTCTTGTTTACACGCACAGCACTGCTCAGGACTGGTTTTCTGATTGTGGGCCATGTCTTCTTTAAACAATACCTAACTGTTGTTCACCAAGATGCTGGCCCTAATCTTAGACCTGCTGTTAAATCATTTTATTATTTTATTGTAGGGTAGGTTGGTAGAGAATTTTCAGAGGAGTCTCTGACTGTCCAATGTTACAGTGGTTTGGAAGGATCCCGAGCATTGAGAAATCTTCACTGAAAGACTCATAGCTTGGACTGATCCCGCATTCTTCTCAGTCGGTGTTCCTTCCACAGGTGAAATGTTAGTCCCTCCGGTTTCAAGCCTATGTAACATTTTAGCGAGTTCACATACAGTTAAGAAGTGTTTATACGCCTAAACTCACTTTAAAATCTCATCCACACATTTAATACAAATTATACATTTTGCATATTGTTTAAGACATCTATGTTTTTTTCACAGACAGTTTATTTCATTTTTTATTGAGTATATCAAAATTCCAGTGGTTTGCAAGTTTACATACAATTTAGTTTTATCTGGAAGCCTTCAACTTCAGCCAAATATTTTGGGTTTGCCTTCCACAGGCTTCTTACAATACATTAGTGGAATTCTGGCCTTTTCAGGTCAATATAGAACTTGTTTTACTGTGAATATAAATACTGGTCTACCTGTTTTCTCCAGCCCTTTCACAAAGTCTGCGTTTTTTCTGGGACTGATTAGCGCTTTGCATGTTAAAGTACTCTGGGATACAGAATGCATCTCCTTGCAGTATGATCACTGTGTGCTCTCATGATGTTTATACTTCAGTATTAATATTTGGAATTTTCAGGCGTTTGGAAGTTGTTCCTAAGGATGAACCAGATTTGTGGAAGTTAACAATTTTTATTTCTTTCTCAGGTCTTGGCTGATTTCTTTTGAAGTTGCCATTATGTCATGCAAAGAGGCAGCGAGTTTGATGGTAGGCCTTAATATACATCCACATGTTGACTCCAATTAGACTAACTGGCCATCAGAAACTAATTGTCTAACTGCCTGAAATCATTTGGAATTTTCCAAGCTGTTAAAAGACACAGTTAACTTATATGTAAACCTGTCACCCACTGGAATTCTGATATAGACAATAAAATCTAAAATGTCTGTCTGTGAATGTTGATGGATGAAATAACTTTTGCCCTGAACAAAAGAGATGTCATAAATGATTTGCCAAATTTATAGTTTATGAATATAAAATATGTGGAAAGGTTATAGGATAGTTTTAAAGATATCACCCTTAAGCTGCGTACTCACGTGCAATTCTTGACGTTGTAAAAGGATCTTTTATGATCCTTTCCAATGATAAGAACGGAACGATGCATGAAGGAGTGCTCTACATACAGCACCGCGCTGCTCTATGGTGAAGGTAGAGGGAGAACGACAGAGCGGACCCTGCTGCGCACTCTCCCCCTTCTCTTGTATTAGGATCGCTCGTCGTTCATCATCTGTGGATCCGCCATGACAGATCCACGGAAGGCTGTACACATGCCAAATTCTCGTCCGATAATCAACAGAAAAACTTAACGTGTGTACGTAGCTTCAGTGTATGTATTTAAATCCCTATTGATCCAGCTATTATTTTTGTTTAAAACCTCAAGTTTTTCCCAAACATGTAGTGTTTGTTCAAGTGTTCCTCTTTATAGTTACTGGTGAGAGAGCGAGGTGTTGTACTGAGCATCTTGTCAAAAAAAAATAAATAAAAAATACTGCACTCAGGAATGTAAGAATGCAGTTTAAGCAGTGTGCTTCAACACAATAATGATAAAGAAATACTGCAACTATTGATAAAATCTTTGTGAAGAGTTATCAGAGTGATCAGTATGTAAAGTATTATGGTCAATAGTGGGTCAGTGTGGGCTTGATGTGGTTTCTGGCAGCTTTCTTACACAGCATGTCAAATTACTCTTATGAAAATATATTTATGCACCACCATATTGTTACTAACCCCAGGAATGTCAGCAGAGCCACAAGCTTAGCCCTGTGTTTATGTCCATTACAATCTTTGTGTGGGAAGCCTATAAAAACACAACATTGTGTTGTGTTTTTACCAATTACAGGAGAACAGAGACGATATCAAGCTTGGACCACATAGTTAACTGGGAAACATTAAAAAAAAAAAAAAAGCTTCATAGAAAAAAAATAGAAAAAAAGAGAAGTATTGTGATAGAAACTTATTTTTTGCAGGGAGCAGGACCCCAAATCATTGCAATAGTGGCAATAAGTGACAAAACCAACTCTGGACCTAAAACATTTGAATCCATTGAACTACACTGTTTTATCTATTAATGTAGATTTAAATGCAATCTCAATCAGGGTAATGCAATTTTAGAAGTAATTTATATTTTGGAGAAGAACCTTTGCTCTCAGTGTGTAAGCAGTGATCATTATGCAGATGTCGGACATGTGTCTATCCAAGTCAAAGCCAAAGGGTGCATGAGCTTTGCTGAGTTTTTGCTCAGGTCTGATTAAGATTCCACAGGGGCAATCAGACCTCTTCAGAGACACTGCTGTTTTCCTGCAGCTGTTGACATGGGACAGACTACTCTACATGGGTTGCTCCGCAAAAAAAAATGAAAGGCAAGTCATTTTGTTTCAATGCATCTGTAACATATTTAGTCAGTTTAAAACCTAGTTGATTCTTCAGTTTAATCTAATATTAGGCATAGAACAGGGCACCGATTGTGAACATGCCAATTTTGGTATTCTCTGGCAAATGCCAATCAAGCTACCTAATTCCAAGCTATGAGAACAGGTCCCACTACAGGAAATCAAGCCGCAGGTCTCTCCCACAGTTTGGTTAGAAACAAGCACAGAAGCAGCACGCTAGAGGCCATCTTGTAGGGCTCGGGCAGCACTCCCCCTGTTCCACCTCACACAAAGACATAGATACCAATCCTGCTGCCGAGTTGTTGCCTTTCTAAAGTCTTGTGTGGCTCTACATGTCTTAAGATCCATCTCCTGCATGCTTTTAGCTTGTCCTACGCATATTTATGTATTTTTCTGGAGATTCTGGAATACCTGTGAAACTTGACTGACTTGCAGGTACCGCCTCACATTACTGTACAGTGCAAGTATCGAGAATGGCACTAGCAAAATACAAAACTGATAAAACATCTGTCAGGTAGAAAAAGGAGGGAGGAATACTCTGTAGTAAAACAGTTACCTATGAGGGGGATGGCTTGCTCCCATCCACCTTTTTCTGCTTTAATTTGCACTAAAATAGGTAAAAAGGGATTCACAGTCGCTTATGCTTCCTAACTGGGTGCAATCAATAGTATCCTAAACCCTCGTATGCCCAATTTTATATGCAGTGTATTTTTATGGGAATACACCACTTATTTACAGGAACTTGAGAAGGCTCTTCTCTATCCTTCAACTCCAACAAACTTTGATGGATGAATGCTTGTCAACAGTAGCAAGTTCTGTGGCCAGGGCGCAACAACTAGGAAGGGGCAGTCTTTTAAAACTAACAAAAGTTGTCTAGACACTTCAAGCATGGTTATGAGACGTGAATATACTAGTCGAGCTATGTAAATACCACTTAAATGATTATAATCTTCTTTTAATATGATCAATTTCCCAAGCTGTTATAATGACATCCAATTTGTGCATTAATATCTTCACTGTGAATAATATGAGTTACTATTCAAGTGACAGGTCCGTAAATAACAGCACTATATACTCTTTTGCCCTACACTAGTATTATCAACACATTCTAAGTAAAATATGATGATAAATCAACAGATTGTACATCAATAACTACTAGTGGATAAAAAGGATTAGCATTAATTATGGTATTTTCTAATGTGTACTGTAGATTATTGTTATATATTTCTTATACTGTGCATTTTTGTATATACACTCAGACCGTTTAGTACGCTTTTAAACCTATCCCTGAAGAAGCCTATCGAGGCGAAACGCATCGGATTCTTATGCGACACGATATGGTCAAAAATTAAATTTATTTTATTTTTTTTTATCTCTAATACTTATAATTTGCCAGAAAAACTATGTATAGTATGCCAAACCCCTGTCCTGTGAGTTAAAAGAACAGAGGGAAATACTGTATATATATGTATTATGTATTCAAATAATACACAAGTCAGTTTTGAATGAAAAACCACTAGCCTTTCTTTCTCTCATACATGCTAAATTGTATCTGATCGTTAAGTCATTAAACAAGCAATCTGCTATCTTCAGGTTAATGTGGCGCATGCAGAAGGAAGAATAATTTTTTGTAAACCTCCTGCCTGAATGTAATTACTTTCATAGGCAATTTATAGATAACAGGATGAAGAAACAGTATGCAATGAAATGCTTCACATGCCTCAACAGAATTAGTTTGCTATAGTTCTTTAGTACACATTGTTTTCTACCTCATAGCAATAGACATTGCTTTATGGTCATCGGACAGCCCCAAAGCTCATAATGGAAATAGAAATGGTAAAATTAGCTCTCTGAATACGAAGAATAGAAGATGGGTTGCTGGAAAATTTTAAGGCCAACAAAGTTTAACATCACTTAACTACAAATGTCATAACTGGGGCCACACACAACATTCTCTTTCCAGCCACAGCAGACAGCTAAACAGGGTGTGTATTTGGGATGCAGGTATTGCTCAGAGCAACCAGATTCCAGATGATACTTTTATATTAAGAGTAGGCTTTAAAATTAAAGCTGACTGGATGGTTTGAGAACGTTTCCCAAAATTCCCTTCCCTCTACCTTCATATAACACCCAAGTGGCTATAAATGTATAAATGTGTTAAAATTCCTAGCATTTGAGGGAGATTATTTTTAAGGGATATGCAAATATTGCCTTAACACATAGATAGGTGGAACCTTAATGAACTTTGTGTTTCTTTTGGCTCTGAGCGGTATTCCAGTATGATTATGGCCCTGGCATATGCTGCAATAACCAGAATGACCCTGTAATAAAGACTAGACAATGTTTCTCCCTCTCATGGAGCAATGTGGCTGGTCTTGTATTTAACCCCCCCTTTTTTGCAGGCGGTCTTTAGTAGGTGGGCTTGACAAATCCCTCCCAAAACTCTGCAAAGGCTATGGGCAGAACTATGATTATGCCACTGTTACTATTACAAGGTAATAAACGTGCCAGCAAATACATTAGCTGCACACAAACTGGTTTAGGATCATTTGAATTATTAGAGAATTCATTTGAATGAAAGTTTTTGTGCTCAGAACTACATTTAGATATTTATTAACTTTTGGCTTTCATTTAGAAAGACAAGAAAAAAGCCACAGAGACCCGGGCATGGTCAGAATCTCAGATTACATGGACCTCAATAAGGAAGCGCATTACATAAGACTTGTATCCCTCCCTATCTAAACAAGTACAGAACACCGAGCATACCGAAATCAACGCACAGTCCTGGCAAAAGAAAGCAGCCTCAAGGTAAGTCAATAGTTTTTCATTTACATAGGCACATTTTATGAGTTTTACAGGAAACCTATAGGTGTAAATGAAAGACTGTAATGAACAAATACTGGTAGAATCAAGCTCAGCCACCACAGACCTAACTACAGCCACATGTACTGAGTTCCTGGTACAGAGAGCCGGCAGGACCATGGGATGGTGTGGGAGCTTTCAGAAGGAGAACTCAACTAGATAAAAGGGCAACACATACCTGCTGCAACACTACACACAAACAACTGCACATTTTGATTTGTGCAATTTGCTTTATTTTATGTTTGCCAAGCATTCAACAATATTCAACCCTTGGCATGTGCTCAACTATTTGTCATTGAAAATAGGCGACTGCAACTTTATCACTGCGCAAGCAACAACAATTAAGTAACATCTGTGATATTTTTTTTATATTTGCACTACTCTTTTCTAACCCCTCTCCCATCTCACAAAGCCCTTATCTGACTAACTTTCCAACTTTTAATATACTAGGGTTTTTTTTTTTTTTTTTTTACAGGTTGTTGTCTTTACTAATCTTTTAACATTCTGCTAAACCTTTTTTGTGTTAGTACTGCTTGGACCAGAGCAGAAGAGCAGATTATACCCTTGCAAGATTCTCCTGAAAAAGTTACTGAAAAAAAAAGTATTGCATGCCACTTGTCAGTGGTAATAATAATTTAAAGTTGTACTAATGCCAGATAACTGGTAATATAAGTTTGAAATAAAAAAAATAAATAAATAATCCCGGCAAATTTAAGCCACCAATATATATTTATCTCACAAATATCAGAATAAGTTGAAAGCACTTGTACATTTAGATAAAAATATATGCTTATATTATATATAACGAAGGCTCTTTGGGGGTTGGAAATAGTTAATAAACTATAGTTAATAAAAGCCCAATAAAATGCTGATGTGCCACTCAATATCCCAAGCACTCTGTATGATAAACCAAAACTACTTGCCAAGGAGGATCTCGAAGGTCCCTTGGTTCTCAGTACTCCAGGCAACCTGAAGACTTTAGTATGCAATCCACTGATGAACAAAAGGCTTATAACAGGGAGATTACATTTTCGTTTTTACTTGTTGTTTGCATGTGCTTTATACTTGAAGAATGCCAGCTGGCTGAGCTACCAAAGCTTATGACAGAAAAGGCATTCCCTTCTTTCCAGCACCAGCAGTCCAGCTGTAATGAACTGCTTTGCATTTTCTCCCGAAACTCTGCAGGGGAGACATCATTGGAAGACTCCGCATTCAAACTCTCCTACTTACAGGGGCAGCAAGATGCAACCAAGAGCTGAAGAATTCTGATCTAAACTTCAGTTGTTCAGCTCCTTTCTTCTACTACTCTACAGAGCAAGAAGGCAAGAAAGACCTCTGCTATCTCGGAAAAGGTTTGTCTCATGCAATTGTTTTAGGTCTTTTTAACACTAAATGTTTAGAAAAGGAGAAGAAAGTCCTTTGAAATATGCCTTGAATATTTAGCACACAACCACATCTGGAAGCTGTTAACCCGTTCTCTGACAGCAAGAGCCTACTTTGCCAGAATACAGCTCAGTAACAGAAGAATTCTGAAGGCATGTGAACTGGGGAGACTATGAAACATATGTAAGGTTATTAGTATCTAGGGTTGTGTACATGCATATTGAATTTTTATAATAAGTAGTGCCAATTTGTATTCATTGAAAAATGTTACCAATCCTATCATTTTATATTTGTGTATCTGGTATGGACTTTTCATAAAAAGCGAGTACTTCTGATCTTTGTGTTATTTACTACCTATACACATCCAAACTTTGATCTCCATCCCTATCTTACTATAGATATTACCTTTAGATAATTTATAGATATTACCAAAGTACATCCAGAAAAAACAAGGTTGGTCTCCCTTCTTGTATATCTTGGTATATAAAACGTGGATTTCTGAACAATTTTAAGAATTGCATAAATCCAGAAAAAATATTTAAGTCATCCAGAAAGCTTGTGTTTTAAATAACTTATAATAACCAAGAAAAGGTGTTGTCTGAATTCCTATTTTCTACATTTGTGAATGAATCTTTTATGGTACAGCTTTCTTCTATCATAGCAGCCTGAGCTGCTGCAAACTAAAATGTTCTTCTCTTAATGTTTCTAAGGTTTACAAAGTCTGTATTGTAATGAACTACCTATGCTTGGAAATATATTTGGTATGGCTAAGGATTGTAGACCTGCTGTTGCAGAAATACTTGAATACTGGGACTTGCAGTATATAGCACCAGAATAATCACCAGCTGACTGTCCTATGTACAAGGATTAGGATCTTCACAACTATTAAAAATCCAATGCTTCTTTTTATTTTTATAAACATCCTAATTATCTTGATTTGCACAACTAAAAAGCAATTGTAGAGGCCTGTACTTTACTGTATAAGCTTTAAAAAGTTTGCAAGGAAGGAAATGTATTCATTCTCATTTCAGTCCTAGTTACATTACTTACTTACATTATGACAAACTACAAATACTAATACAGATACAGAAGTATATGTGCTAAAGAAAGGGGCAAAATAATATGCGGTTACTTAAAAGCAGAACGTTTTCTTCTAATTCAAACAACTTAGTCATGTAAAAGGTAAATTGTGATAGTAGGTGAAGCATTACTAAACTTCTCATGATAGAATTAACAGATTAGTTGCAAAACATTTACATCCTGTCACAGTCTAGAATACAAAAATACTAGTGTATTATAGTGTGATCTGTCTATTTAGGAATTCCCTTGCATGTGTATTAGAAACAATCCGATTCCCTGTAGGTTTACACAAACAGAGTGCTTCTGTTACTGCTATGGTGGTCACAAAGAGCAGCCTCTGCTGTGCCACCTGTCAGTCATTGCTTGGACTACATGAACCCTTTATACTTGTCACGTCCAAGTGACACTTTACATAACCAGCTTAAACATAATATTTTTAAGTGGAGCTGTCATCATTGACAGAAAACCACATTGGTTTATTTAACAGATCCAAAATTTTTCTTTTTAAAAGTTAGAATTAAAATCTGCCAGGACACCTGAAAGTCAACTTAAGCTGTAGCAAATGGATAGCAAAGTAACTTCATAATGAAATACAAATGCTGGCTTGTGGTAAGGGGTGGTGTTTCAAAAGAGTTGAAAGAAGTTCTATGGCAGGAAAGATAGTTTAAAAAATGTAAACACAATTCTAACTGTTTAACAGATCTGTCTGTGGTAAACGGACACTGCTCATCCCTGGCCTTTTATTGTTTTCTATTAGCCAAGGTATGTTCTGGATCCCTGGCATCCTATAGGCAGTATATAGGAGTTTGCACATGTGCATATGGCAGATAAACATTGGGCCGATGCTTTTTAAACTACAGTAGAACACCGGGTATTCGGAACTCAGATAACCAGAAAACTGAAATAACCAGCACCCGAAAGCTCTGCTTTTTTCATTGCTCCTGCAGCCCTAGCGGAGCAATCAGGGCAGTGAAGCTGTCAGGAGAGCAGAACATAGCCCCGCTGATTTCTCTGCTCTGTGATTGGCTGAGGAAAGGGAAATCCTGATGACGGCTCAAGAGTCATCTGGGTTTCCCTTTTCTCAGCCATTCAGCACTAGGGGTGAATGGGGACAAGTCTCCCCATTTAAGTCTAGTGGTGAATGGCCGAGAAACCTCAGTTTCAGAGTAACATTCAGTTAACCCGGAAACTACACTTATCTGGAAACGTCCATTCCCGTGGGTGCCGGATAACCAAGGTTCTACTGTATTTGGTGTAGGTTGCCATTGCTCCCACTCTGGAGGAAGGCTCCAACGCTGCAGTGGTAATCAATGGTGGAGAAATGGTGCAAAGGTATGCATTGGAGAAGTGCAGGGGGTACATAGGTGATTAGCAGTGAATGGTTGGTTCGAAGGTGAGCAGTAGGGGAGGTGGGGCGAGTTTTCTAAAATACCTGTGTGGATGTTGTAATATGTCTTTCAATGAGCCTAAGAGCACATTGATTAAAATATATTTTGTGGAAGAAATGATGTCTGTAAGGCTGTGCATGTCCCTGGTAGCTAGTCTCCTATCAGCACAGTGTGACATTACTCTAAATTTGCAGTGGAGGTTGTTTTATGAGTAACCAGGAGTGCATTTTTTAGGGGACCCTTTACACTTAAAGCACACCAAGGGTGTTCAGATAAAAGTGTTTGAAAACCAATGACCTAGTGTAGTGCACATGATAAGAGAGCCTCCCTTCTGACCCTGAATCAACAGAATGTATTGGGATGTACCAAAATTCCCATATTCACCTTTTCATACAATGTTATTACATAATACCTTACTTTACTATGCATAAAACACAAAGCACAAGCTCTACAACATATAAGCATAATAAAGAATCACTGCAGCTTTTTTTTCTTTTTTTTAAACAGCAGCAAGAAATTGATTTAAAAATCAGTTTCTGGTCAAAAGAGAAATAGGTTAGACAGAAATTATTAAAAAAACAACTGCAAATTCTGCAGCTGTGCTTAGGAAAGGTTACTAAAGATTACATTATCATTGCTTCTCCATAGGAAATGAGAATAAAAGTGCTCAGGCTAATCTGAAATAGACCATATTATTACAACCAATATTTACTGAATGTAATAGCTATAACCCCTAAATATATATGGATGCTTTCCAAACAATCACAGCTGCTTTTAACAGACCTTAAAGGTAATGAATACAGAATATGTATAAACTTTAAATGACTTATATAAAATTTTCTAAGCAGGCCTAACCCTTGCACAGGTGGAAGAATAAACCACTATAGGAATGAAGTCTCAAACAGGCAGGTTGTGATTCCTTTATCTAGTCAATGCTTACTGACTCAGGGCCCGAGTGTTCTTACTAATAGAACCTGGCAAAGGTAGGAAAGGTTGAAAATCCCCAGGTCTGCGGAGTACCCATGCTGCTACACCATGACAGTGTAACCTGGTAAAGTAATCTTTATGTCATATGAAAGCAATAGAAATGGTAATATGCAGTAAGACTAAATGAAACCAAGGTGTTTTCACTTGTTTTGTGCATATCCAGCACTTTCTATAGAATTCTCACTTTCTGAGAATGAATCCAGGTTAAGAAGTTACTATAACACAGGGAAGGAGAAACTCTGAGCAAAGATAGCTGGGGTGAATACAATGGAAACAGATGCTGAGCTGGGTTCACATCAAAGAAACAAACCCATAATCCACCTCTGCAATAATGGTTGCTTAAATTGAGATGCATATAAATCAGTTTTAGTATGTGCTTGTGGTGCAAAAAGAGGCAGGAAATTACGTGTATGATGAAAAATGCAAAGCCTACATCTTGTAAGGGAAAATGTACAGCAAAACTGAAGAAAAGGGGGCAAGTACAAAATCATATTTATATGCACACTGTCACGCTAACCAAGGAATCTAAAACCATTCATATGGGAAAGAATGTTTAGGTGTGTTAAAAATGAGAAATACATATGTTTGAAGCTTCAAGTCTCTTCGTTTGGTTATTCAGCTGTAAGTAAAATATTTGTAGCTTGTAAAACTCCTTGAAATTGATACGCTTCTTGGTCCTATAAAAACAGAGGTCAATAATAATGGTAAAGACCCGACAGTTTATATTAAGCACACGGGATAGTAAGTTGTGTAATAAGAATGCTGTATTGCAAAACAACCAAATTAACATTTTAAAACAAGATATAAAAAAGTAATTATAGTTTGTAGCTCAGAATACATCATCCCTGCCATATGTTATCTGCTGGCAGACTTCTAAACAGCTGTGTGTACACCAGTGCCATCTGATGCTGCCAGGTGTTTTCTTTTTAACTACATTGTGTATTCCTAATACATCATAAGATAATCTATTAAAGCCATTTATTTTATAGCAGGTCTCATAACTGACATCAATAAGATATATTTAGAGTAGAAGACAGATACATGGGTATACAATATTATAGATTTACTATTATTTTTCAACAGAAAAATATTATATCTGAGTAATCTTGCACTTGCAAGAATACGAAAAAGGGAGAAGGCAAAAACCCCTTGTATATCTAGGCTCAAAACAATATGCAACTATGTGTTCAGTACACAATACACATAAAAAATGAATGTTTAAGAAACAGATCTTGTTTTCAAGCCTGTTGTACCTGCATAGCACATTCCTGTTTATATATTAAATTTGGAATTGATGACTTAATACTCCAGAGAATGTCTTTTTGTGAAACATGTTGGCAAAAAGAAAGAAGCAGACTGCTCTCCCATGTCTAGAGTCAGAGCTCCAGCCAAACAATACAAGCAAAGTGTGCTGCAAAATTCAGGAGCAATCAAGAGGCAGTGCTGGTGTGCGTCTCAGACTCACAGATGTTTACAGCTATAAAAATGACGACCCCTTGTCTACTGCCAAGAGTTTATCCAGAACTTAGTGCATGGGGATCCAGATATTTATTCTCTCTGCAGCATATTTTTCAATGGCCGTCTGACACTCTGAACAGCTTTCAGTCCATAAGCCCAGGTAAGATAGATGTAGAGGGGAAGTGACGAGCCAAACATCTGCATCCCTACACTTACACTCTTTTATGTACAATACGTAACCTTCAGTTTAAAGCTCTCTATGGTGAGAAGAGCAGCAGACAGGCCAAATTCATCACATTTAGTGGAATAAGGTGTTATGCATTTAAAGTAAGAGGGAAAATATTTTTCTATGTATTCATATAGAAATAATGCCAGATTTCTGCTTACCCCTTTTATGAAAGTGGTGATCAACTGAAAAACAAATCTACACTTTTTGCAGGTTGCTACTTTCAGCATTATTAGAGGACGTTCATCAAATTTCTCAAGGTTAGCCTGATCAGTCATTGAAAGTAAATCTAACATTTTTAAAATTCCATTTAATAATCTGGCATTGGGCAAGTCCTTATTGCAGAAAGGTACAGAGGATGTCTTTTTTGCAATAAGTATTCTTACCTGGCTGATTGGTGTCCATCTGCCAAAATTTTGCTGAGTTGCTCAGGGGTTGAAAATGAACTGACAGTGGTTAACAGCTTGGTTTTCAACTACCTGACTAAAGCCAGCGTTACTGGTACAGGTAGGCTGCATCACAGATGTGATTTTTTTAGTCTGGCCATCATTTTATTTTAAAGCTTTGAAAATAAACATGTAAGTGGTCTGCATTTACTATAGGGAATTATGACTGCCAAAACTAATTTTACCTTATCTGTTTCAGTTGCCTCGAAACCAATCTCTGCCGGGTTAAGATGGACAGCACCTTGTGGACATTAGGGGTATTACTACTATTTCTGTTTACCGCAGGACACTGTGCAAAAAGCATAACAGAGAGCCATAGAGGAACTTCAAAAAGACTTGCACGATCTACAGACTATGCAGATAATGATGGAAAAAGATGCGGCTACACATTCATGGTACCCCAGCAAAAAATCACTGGGCCAATATGCGTCAGTACCAAAGGTCCTGGGCAAAATAAAGAGCAGGTGACTAGGATGGACTTGGAAAACCTTAAAGACTCCCTTTCCAAGCAGAAGCGAGATATGGAGATGCTACAAGTTCTAGTGGATGTTGATGGGAACATTGTTAGTGAGGTAAAGCTGCTGAGAAAAGAGAGCCGTAACATGAACTCCCGGGTGACACAGCTTTATATGCAGCTCCTACATGAGATTATCCGCAAAAGAGATAATTCCCTTGAAATTGCTCAGCTGGAAAACAAGATCCTCAATGTAACTGCTGAAATGCTGCGAGCAGCTACACGATACAAAGAGCTGGAAATAAAATATGCCTCCCTCGTTGATCTGGTCAACAACCAGTCAGCATTAATAACACTTTTGGAAGACCAGTGCCTGAGGGTCTTCTCCAGGAGAGATAGCCAGGGGTCACCACCTTTAGTACAGGTAGTGCCACAGCACATTCCAAACAGTCAACAGTACACCCCTGGACTAGGTGGTGGAAATGAAATCCAAAGGGACACTGGATTCCCCAGGGCCAGGGACAGCCGACAGCCACCGCAAGCTCCAGCACCAACAGCGAGTCCATTTCGCATACCTCCAGTAACCGTAATCAATGAAGGTAATCTTTATGGTTTTATACAAAGAAGTTTGATTTACTGACACTGTAAGAAAATTTGACAGACCCCTACATACAAATATACACACACAGGAACTGCAGTTAAGACTTGTAGTGTTGGAAACCTTCTGGTGGTTATTTATTAGGTGCCAACTCAACAAAATATTCCTAACCACAAAAGCTACTCACACCGCTCTCAATACATATATGGTCAGTAGGCATTAACACATTCCTATTCAACCGAACACCAAAAATTAGTAAGGGAGCGTGTGAGTCATTGTTACCTAATCAACTTACCTTTTCTTTTTCACCACAAATTTTTTGGCCATTTGAGTGAAAACCATGTGATATTACAGACAATTGTGATACTATAAGGCAGATTAGGGAGGAGTTTTTTGCCGATACCAATCCAAAGATGGAAATAGAAGCAAAAAAACCAAAGTATGTGCCTGGAAGGTAATTCTCTGATCCTTCAGTGTGTGGATCAATCTATCACAGGCTTCATGGAAAACTCAGGCTTATGGCTTTGGATGTACCAGGGCACTTAGCCCTAAAATGTACAGCATGATGTCTTAAAGACCTATTACCAGTTCCGAGCGCTGCAACAGGGTGTAGGGGTCTAGTTATATGCAATTAGTTATTAAAAAATAAACTAGTACTTTTTGAAAATTTACTTTCTGGGACCAAGAGACAAGTTTACTTTAAACATAAATCTGCACTTCAAACCTAGCAGTTGAAATTAAATCTGAAAACATATGATTTTACAGACATATGGTATTACAGACTCCAGACACTAAATAAATAAGGCCCAAGTAGGTTTAGCTTCTCTATAGAATCAATCAAAACCTGCAGTTTCTTTTTAGGCACAAAGGACACAAATACAAAACATTAACAAAGCTCAGGTCACATCACTGCACTTATTTTTTGTATTCAATAAAGCTTTGGAACATTTGCAGTATTATCCCGCCAAACATGTCACCCCTGGAGAATGATGTGTGGTACTAATGAAATGAGGGAAAACAGAGTGAGAATCGGCGATACATGTGAATATAAAACAAGCAATTATCCTAACAGCATGTTTGTCCAGTTGCCTTGACCTAAAAGCTTAGGAAAGTATAGTGGAGCCACAATGACAGAAACCAAAGCAGGAATGATGGAAATGTAAACCAATATGCAGAGTATTGAAACATTTAGGGAGACAATGTACACACCAGTATAATGGTAAAAATGTCTCTCCAGGGGACAGTATGGTGTATGGTGTAATCTGCGGATGACTGATTCATTGTGAATTATCAAAATATGTAAATTCCTAGAATCTATAAATACCTAGGGATGTATATATAGTTTTTCAAAAGCATCATCTAAAAACATTAAGAAGTGTTGATGAACATCTCTTTATAGACTTTTAATGCTGTTTAAATGGTTTAAACAAAAAAGTACATTAGTACTGATCAGCTCTCTTCAAAACAACTTTCCTTCCAGAGTAAGGTAAATAGTCTGACCTCTGTTAACTTTTGTGCAGAATTGGGAGTTTATGGCACTCCAGCTGCTTTATCTACAAATTCTGACAGTTTTAATGCATTAAACAAGGCACACTATAAACAAACAAGTCTTTATAAAATACCAGCTTTGTCAGAGGTTTGCAAGTAACAAAATACTATAAACTATTTTCAGGACGAAGTACATGTTTCATATATGTACAGTTAGGTCCATAAATATTTGGACAGATAACATTTTTATAATTTTGGTTCTGTACATTACCACAATTAATTTTAAAAATAAACAACTCAGATGCAGTTGAACTGCAGATTTGTATGTGGAAGATTTTGCTGTGAATAGACAACATGAAGTGAAAGGAGCTCTCCATGTGAAACAAGCCATCTTTAAGCTGCAAAAACAGAAAAAAACCCATCTGAGAAATTGGTACAATATTAGGAGTGGCAAAATCTACTGTTTGATATATCAAGAGAAAGAAACAAAGCACTGGTGAACTGAGATTAAAGCTAAAAGTCTGCAGTACAACTGTATCTGAGTTGTTTCATTTAAAATTAATTGTGGTAATGTACAGAACCAAAATTAGAAAAAAATTGTCCCTGTCCAAATATTTATGGACCTAACTGTATAACAAAACACTTTCAATAGTATACAGTATGTAATGGTATAATGTATATAGAAGACCAAAGGGAGTGAAAATTAAATTGTTGAGCTTTCAAACTCTAATAACAATTGTTCCCCATGACCCCGTCCCAGTCACTATCACTACTTTCCTATATCATTGCCAACCATGGCCTTAATCATAGGAACTTGCTTTCATAACTGCAATTATGTTTTTACATATTATTTACCGAATGGCATTAAACGGTGTTCAGTCAGACATTTTCATGTCTTTTAGAAAAAGAAAAACACCGTACACCGTACACTTGTTATGGTAAAGAGTGGACCCAATGCTGTCACACTATAACAGTATCAACATTGGGTTTACATTTGACCCCACTCCCACAAAAGCGTGAGCAATGTGCAAAACTGACAGGCCTAGATAAGTGAGCTCAAAGTTAGTTTACCGAGTCACATTTCAGGATGATTTCAGTACAACATAAACAAACTGAAAATGATAAACCCAAGTAAACCAGGAAATTGTTTCTTTATTATTATTCCTCAGACGTGGAAAGTATTTTTAAGAAAACATTTACAATGCCATTTTCTAAAGTACAATTTATCTTTGTGGAATATTTCTTAATAAATGTGATCCATCATACACTGACACCTGTAAGGAAAGGTTATGGCCCAGCTCTGTACAGAAGTAAAAGTTACATTCCTGGTATGCTAAAGTAACAAAAAATTTTTTTTACGGGTCAAAGGATTATTATTTCTGTTTGTCCAGACTCATGATAAACACAGTCTGGTGATGGTTCTGATGTTTATGGTTCTGCTTTTCAACATCTTTAATCACCTGCCTGCATACAGGACAAAGCATCTTCAGTTTTATAATCCCCATTGACTGGAGACAGAGAAGTGATAAAAGAAGCTGTAAAGCTGGACCAGAAATTAGTAGAGATAAATGGCTAAGAAGTAAGAACTACAAGAACACATCATTAAAATACTATGGAAATTAAAATTGTATATAATTCCCTACATCATCTTTTCCACCGAAAACATCTAAGTAAAAGAGGCTGTGACTTCCACATACATTTGTAACCAACCAGCTTTTAGTTTTTTTAATTTTAAAGTTCTATTTTAAAATGTTGTGACCAAGGAGGCATTATTGCAGAGAGGGACAATTTCTATTCTGCCATAAAACATTCACCTGCCAGACCCCTATCTTCAGCTGTTAGTAGCTGCAGTGCATCCCGGCTTACGCTGCAGTTGGTAGGACTGAATGAACTAAGTCACCCTAGCCAGGGTAGGCAAAGATCGAAACAAAAAAATAAAAGAAGAACGAAGATGGTGGCGACGGAACAGGGACAGGTAAGTGTAAAAGGGTTTATTCCTCTTTAATGATAGGTATATACATATCTTGACTTTTCCTTTAAAAGACTAGCATATCCCCGTTCCCTTTCAAACCTCCCACTTGGAATTTAAGACACATTTACTTTAAGATCTTGTGCTAGCCACATTTGCAGAAAAGAACATTGGGTGGTGTTATATAACAAAGTGTCCTATTACTTTGTCACAAGATTCTAATGGTTTTATTTATCCTAAAAAGACATGAAACTAAGGAGCATGACGACTACTAAACAAAATCCTGTAATTCCTAACATCAGAGAACGATATATTCTTTGGCAGAAACACCTGGAGTTATGCAGACTAGTGAGGACATACATTTGTTTCTTTTCCAACACATTATTTTATTCTCATCTTATAGCTCCCAGTTGTCCCTTTCCTGAAACTTCTCAGCTGTCCATAAATTAGGATTGCACATACAGACCTGAATAATTGCACTTTCCTGCTGCCAAACCTATAAGGAGTGCTAACAGTGCCTATTTTGTACTTAAAAAAAAAAAAAAAAAAAAAGTACTACGTAATATGATGTCACATTCTTTTTAATCGTCATGCCCTATTAAGGAAGAATATGATCTGTCTGAGACACTTCATGCCAACTCCTTCCTTAGGCAGCCTGTTTATGTGATGCGTGCCTTGGCTTTGTTCTAAAGGAACTGGACAAGGAAGCTTCCGTACAGGAAGTCAAAATCTATCAAGATGCAGTTTGGGCTGCAACAGTTTAACATGTAACAAAAGATTGCAGACAGATGTACACATGCAGACTATAATACAATTCTATTATTGAGTATGGGTGAATGTTAAACACCACCTCAGTTATTACACCTTAATGATTTAAACTTTTTTGTTCAATCACACTTCATGACTCGAGTGATGATAGGACTTATTACGGTTTATTTTTAATACCGTATTACTGTATGTGAAAAGTTAAGCTATGATAATCTCAGCATACAAAGGAATAGAAGCACAAGCTGTCTGTGTTTTTACTGCTAATATCCTAGTAGCTTAGAATTGGTGTCAATAGCTTTGGCACATAACATACATATGGGATCGAGTTGAACTAAGGCTCTTTCACATCATTTTTAAAAAAAATGTAAAATGGTAACATGCAGGTACCATACCGTCTTATGATATACATTTATACCAGCAGACAAACACACATGTACAGTACCTGCCAATGTATCTGCATGCATTGTGATGGTTCTTGGGAAGTAAAGAGGAATAAAACCCTGAGGATAACCACCTGTCCCTGTTCTGTCATAGATGCCCCCACCTTTTCTCTAGTTTTCTTTTCCACGTTCCGGTTAATGGTCACCTTTGCTTGGCCAGGCTGCAGGGGAAGCCGGGATGTGATGGGTATCTTGCAAGCAACGCTTAG